>NC_062284.1:83076916-83294416 GCF_902655055.1 Lutra lutra
AAATGGCTTTAATTTCCCCAGGATTCTTGGGCTATGTGACTGACTGCCGTGATGCTCTGCGGCTAATAAAATTTCAGATTGACTCATTTACCGGGTAGCTTTACCAAAACAACCAAGTAATCCATGCGTACTCATTAGAGACAGGTCCAGCACGAATTCCCTTAGGACTGATTTGAAAAACCTCGCTGGGATCAGCCTCACTGAGCTTTAGATGCACTGGCACAAATCAGGTGGAGGATCTTCTATGGTTTTAGTGCAGCAATTTATCTGAGTTTTGTAGTTAAAGTTTGAGCATGAGGTAATTAGAGCCCTCCAAGCTTGAAATTCATGAACCTTATTCCCCCTTTAATACACTCGGTACAAGCTTGCCAAGCTCACCGTTTGACTGATAGTATAGACGGAGGCTTTGTTAAAAGCCTCTGGTCAAAATGTAGTTTCAGAAATTTCAAAATAGGGTTTCTTTTCTATTTAGCTTTTACAAGTGTAAACAGGGGAGGCTGCCGCGTGTTTTTAACCGACGGTCAGTCGGCAGTCTGTTGTGCCCTTCGGAAATATTTCACAGTCAACAATCCAATCCGGGCAGCCGGTGCAGCGCCACACCTGCTGTCCAGATGGGTCCGACCACAAACAGGACACGACCAATCAGGATGCAAGAAGAGAAGGGGGGCAGGATGCCGTAGGTCTGTTTGGTTTCCTGCACTGATGCTCCCTCCCAGCAGAAACGGGAAGACAACCTTTCTGCTGCTACGGTAGTGGCGGTAGGCGGCGCTTGAGCGAACGTGTCTTTGCAGTAGGCAGTGGCGTCCCATCAGGCATCCCAGTGCCCACCTGGTCCACGTTCTTCAAGATGCTGAGCCTCTACGTGTAGAATGGGAAGTATACATCCATGGATGCCTGCCACCTGCTGACCCATGTATGTGCACATAGACAGCGGGACGCTCCATGCCACTGCCCCCTTCTCCATTTACTGTTCTCAAAGATTGTGGTGCTGAGAGTGAGGAAAACAGAATCAAAGTCCAGCTGTGCCCAAACATTCTACCTCCAATGACCATTTTCATCAGTCTTATTTGTGAACAAGACCAGGACGTGTGATTTTACTCTGCCAGATCTGGAGAGGTTTTTTTTTTTTTTTCCTGTCTTTTTGATTTGTACCTGATTCCCTAGAATACAGGTCATGGAGAAAGGAGTAGGGAGCTGCTGGTTATTACTACCGGATCTGTGTCAAATAGTGTCCTGGGCACTTCACATACATCATCTCATTTAATCCTTGAACAACATGCCGGAGAAGGTGGTGATAGGTTCATCTCTCTGGTAACTGTTTTTCTCTGAGATTTTACTAACTGGCTCTAGGTCACACACACACCCTAGAAGATGACAGATAAGTTCTATTTATAGATTGTCCCCTTAGTGACTCTCTGTAATCTTCCTCATCAATAGCACTTTACCAGCACCCGTTTTTATTTTGCCACAGAGAGCTTTTTAGAAACCCAGATTGTATTAAAATGTATTTATTCCTTACTCTTTGCTAGGTTAATGCTAGAAAACTGTCACAAATATTGAGATTTAGTCCTTGCCACAACTCTTTGGGCAAAGAATGATTATGTCACTGTACAGATGGGGAAACCAAGGCTTGCATGTCAGGTGTCTTACCCTCGTTCACTGGCTGGTAAATGGAAGAGCTGAGACTAGAAATGGGGGTTTCTGTCTCTCAGAATTGTGTTCTAATAAACTACAATTGTCTTCCCATTTTTAAAGTACTCCTCCATATTCAGATGAATAAAAATGTGATAACCCTTTGACGTGTATGACAGAGGACAGAGCTAGACCCAGGCTGACATGCTAACTGTGGAAGAAGTTCCTTCTAAAATAGTCATGTGAGAAGATGAGGCAAATACACTTCTGAGGGCAATACAGGAAGGAAGAGTGCTTCCTCTTCTTCTTGACTGGGGGTTATATTATGAGGAAAAGAGACAGAGGTGGCTGGCAGCAATGTCCCAAGTAAAAGTGAACTTGACCCAAGACCATCAGTGATCCCATAGTCCCTCTCAGATTCTGAAAGCCCCAAAGTGAACTGTCTTCAAAGGGAGGAAGAGAGAAAATCTAGTGAGTTGAAAGAACAAGATGAGCATCGAGTATTTCCTTCAGAGCACTGAGGATGAGGCTTGTTTCAACAACATTTTGGAAATTCCAGGAGACCTTGTCTTTCTTCCTTCCCACCTAGAACATGGAACCTCACTGAAGGTGAGGCAATGGTTTTCTGTAAGACATAGTTCTTGGGAAACAGGCTTCTTCTCTCCTACACATAGCGTTCTTGGTTTCTTTCTTCTCTGGCTTAATAAAATTCACTAAACAACGCAGGGGGGATAAGAGGTCCTTCTTTGCCTTTTCAATAGCTTCTCCAACACATAAAAGAAACTTTTGTATTCTCTGATTCCTTAATATGCTTTTAGTTCACACCTGGTTATATTAATAATCTGTTGCAATACTAGTCTATGGGGATTTAACGGATCTTGACTGCAAAGTGGAATTATTGACTGCTTTTGGGATCCAAGAGTTAGAAGGACTCCAAAAGCAATTCCAGGTAACTCCTCTGTTTATAACATTTTAAAAGCTTTTGCCATCACAAGAGATACAAGGAAGGAGAGACTGGAGACCAAGTGGGCCCAGAAAGAGTATCCTTTTCGATGAGTGAAGTGAAGGACACTATTGGTAGTGTGAGGTGAGGTAGAAGCCTTAAAATTACCCTTTCCATAGCATGTGGCCATCTTTGCATACGGAGAGAGTTTCGCATATTCATGAAATTGGAAGCAAAGTCACTGTAGTGGTAGAGCCCTGGATCTTAGGGAAGAATGCTTGTTTTCTGTATTTACATTATGGAGAAAAACAAGGGAGAGGGAGATCAGTCCGAAATGATGAGCCTGTAGGAGCAGTGGTATGGAGACTCCTAGCAGGAGAGAAAAAGGGTGGTTTCCAGAGGACAATGAGAGCTTGATTTTGATGTATTTTCCTATAGAAATATACTTTGGAATGTGAATCATAGGTGATTATGTTGTCTGACCATCATCTAGAAGAACTTGTTCTTAAGTTGGGATCCTTCAGGCTGGATGAGGGACCTCACCAGGAAGCATCACTTTTGTAGACTCAGGTGATAGTAAAATATTGATTTTTTTTAAAGTGATATGTTCCCCCATTTCTCAGCCTACCTTGAACTCTGGACAGTTTTGTAGCTTCCTCCGGGGTTGTCCATCTTCTATATCGTGTGGCTGTTGCTTGCTGCTTCTAAGGGTATAAACATTCTCAAGTCACTTAAAAAAAATCCTGGGTATTCTCCCACCTCTCTTCCTTGCCCATCCTTTATCCCTTATTCTTTTTTCCTTTCACTTACAAAATCCTAAAAAAAAGGAATTTAAGGTGTGGAATTGGTGGTCGTCGCCTCTCATTTATTCCTCAGTGGACGGCAGTGCCCCCATCCAAGGTCTTCAGAGCTCTCCTGTGGCATTTGACATAGTTGAAGAGTCACTTCTTCAAATGTTCTGCTTTTCTTCTTTGTAGGTAGGATACCATCACCTCTTTATCTACCTCTTACCCTCTGATGGTTCATTCTCAGGCTCCTTGCTGATTCTCTTTCCTCTCTATAAATGCAGATGTTCCTCCCGCTGGCCCCTAACCCTCTCTCATTCTGCCCTCTGTGGCTTCTCCACCTACTGTATGCTAATGACTCACAGCATAGTCCTCCCCTCAGTCATACCTCTACCCTGAAGCCTCAGGTCTGCCAGACATCTCCTCTCCACGGGCCTGTCCTAAAGACCCCTCCAGTTCCACGTCCTACCTTCTTAGCACCTTCTCTTCTAAATGTCCTGTTGTAGGGAATGATTGAAACTTCTCTTCTGTTTGCCACCCACACACCTGGACTTCCCCTGTGTTCTTCCTCTTCTGTTAATAGTCAATTTATAAACTCTCCCATTCTCACCTTCTAAATTCCTTTAGAACCAAACTCATCTCTACAGTCTTTCTGACTTATTTCCCAGGATTAACTCATTATCATTTCTTGCCTACACTATGCAATAGCCATAATTTCATCTTCCCTGCAGACCCAAAGCTATTCTGTGCATCCCTACCCTTTTGATAGAACACATACGTGTGCTTACGTTCCTTTTCTACTCAAATGCTTAGGATGGATCCCAATCACTGTGTGTAAATTATGAACTCCTTGGCAGTGTTCGTAAGGCCATTTGTGACTTAGCCAACAGATGTCTCGTGACATTTCTTTCCCTACAGGGGAAATGTATGTTTTGCTGAATTTAAGTATGTTTTGTTGAATTGGTACCACTGTGTAGACTCTTCCCTCTACCTCAACCCACATCTTACCACCATTTTGCCTGGAAAATTTCTCTTCTTTCTAATCCAAGTATCTTCTTCTCTTTTAAATCTTTGAGTTTCACTGAAGTTAGATGTTCCCTTTCTTGAGAGCCTCCAAAGAAACCATTACTGTATTACAGTTTATATTTCTGTCTCCCCAGTCTCTAGATTCCTTGAGGGTACTGACTCCTGCCATTTCTTGAACTAGGTTAAGTGTCTCCCAGCTCAGGGCCTTGATATTTGGTTTTCCTTCAGCTGGACATCATGCCACTCCTTCACTCGATCCTTCTCTCTACTCAGATAGAGTGTTGGAGATGTCTTTCCTGATTTTGTTTTTATATTATACAGAAATTCCTACCACCTTTTCCCCTTCTTCCCTTTTTTTTTCATGCTACTTACATAATGAGGTGTGTGTGTGTATTGTTGTTGTTGCCTGACCCCCTCCCCCCTCCCCGCCATGTCACCTCCGTGCGGGCATGTTTGTCTGCTTTGCTCACGCTCCTTTGGCTTATCACTAGAGGGCCTGGCACTTAGTAGGCCCTCAACTAATACTTAGGTGAGTGTTTGAATTCTATCCTTTGCAACTGATGTAATACTTGGCACAGAGGAGACACGCAGTAAAGTTTTATTTAAAAAAATAAACGTGGAGTATGCATTTGACCGTGGTTAAATAAATTGCCATGTCTGAACCCACTAAACTGAAGAGACCAGTAGCTTCCTGGAAAAAAAGAATCAAGACAGCTGGAAGACAAATAAAAATGACTGGCTAGTGGCAAAGTCCATTCTCATCAGAATGCTGGTTCAGTTATTCAGTTCAGATTTTTGGCAAGTGATGCAGATTCTTTTTCAGAAAATGTTGATTGATTGCACAGTTGTACCCACTTCATTTGCAAACCTTCATTATCTCTTTTTCCTTTCCTCCCTCCGTCTGCATTTAGAAGGGGAGGAGCTGTGTATAATTCGACAAAGCAATTTTTGTGAATAAACCAACTTACTGGCTGTTGCTTTCAGTCTCGTGGTTCCACACCGAATGCAAGTGTCTGCTTTAGTCCTGGGTTCTCCCTTGCCTGGGTCTATTGCATTCCTTCCTTTGCCTATTCATTTGATTACTCATCCATTCAAGGAATCATTTATTCAGTCCCCTTTAGTGCCCAACCTGGTACAGGATACATGTGGACATTTGGCTATGGTCTAAAGCCGGAGTTCTTGACCTGAGGTCAGTGGATGGGTTGCAGAAGCTCTCTGGGATTTTTGTAATTGTATACACCAAGTTTTTTGTTTGAATGTTGCCTCAGGAAGAGCATACGCTTAAACAGCTGTTATTCAAAGCGAGCAATGGGTTAAGAACCTCTAATGGAGAGAGAGACTCAGGCTGAACCCTGACTCTACAAATAGGTCTTCAAATTAGGGTTTTTCTCCTTGTTATGTGTCATGGTGGTGGTAAGTAGGAAAGAGTATGCTTGTGTGTGTCCTCCAGTGTGGATCTGACAGTCTGGGCAGCCTGTTTACTATCTCTATGGCCCAAATAGTGTCCCTGTGTCTTAGCTTCTAACTCTGCCCAAGTCAGAGACTCTGTAGGTTCCCAAGAGGCAGATGGCAATGACGATGCAGACCTTGATCTGCTAACATAAGCAAGACCTAGTGCCTGCTCACTTACCATTGATAATTGTGTGGACTTTTGTTGATATGAAATCAGAAGGAAGATGGTGGGGTTTTAAGAGCTGATTTTGGTTTCCAGTGGCGGTGGCTGTGTACATTTACCTAATCAAGTTATGTCTGAGGCATTCAGCATCTTAAAATGAATGCCAATTACTGCTGGAATAGGCCGTGAGTGAATCCTTCAAAAGAAAATTCAGTGGGCAGTTGCTGACACTCAGTGAATTGCTGGCGCTTTGCCCAAGTATGTGTGAAATGTTTGCACTGGTTTGAGGCCCTGATTGCAGTTGGCTCACAGGGTTTGTGGTGACACTGTAGATTTGGTATCATGCCATAGGAAAGGCAGAGCTGCGGGACAACATACAGAGAAACAAAATATTCCCAATATTTAAAAAATTAATTCAAAATATTTCTAATATTTAGGAAAAATGCAGTGCCAATATTTCTGTTAAAATTGGAATTAAGATAGTGATTTAGAAAAGTCATCTTTGGCCTACCCTTTGCTTTTCTACCCTTTGCTTTTCATACCAATGAGAAGAGAGCTGACATGTGCTGAATGCCTCCCTTGGGCTCAGCACGGGGCTCTAGAATGCTCATTTATTCACAAATATTTATTGTGCACCTTCTGGGCCCTTTTCTGTCAGGGTTTCAGCAGTGCACAGAATGATTTCCCCAGCTTACGAAGGTAAAAGACTAGCGGAGGAGAGAGATGATATGCGAATAAGTTCTAGAAGGGAAATTAAAGGAGGGCCGCGGTTGTCACAGGTCTCACGACAGCCCTATGGAACATTAACCCTTCTGACAGATTGGGAAGTTGAGATCCACAGAACCTACCTTGTTCAAGACCACCCAGCTAATTAGAGACAAGTGGAAGATTGAAAGCTTGGTTAGCCTGACTCCAGAACCCAAACTCTTTCCTCTGCTCCAAGCTGTCCCCCATTGAACTCCTCCTGCAAGCAGAGGGCAGGAAGCATTTTGGGGAAGGAACTGGATGTCCAACAATGAGGACCTAAATCATGGCAGTCCCCTTCAGAACACCCAAGGGGATGCGACAGTCTGGTTGGTGACTGTGTTATCTTGCACGGTGAGAAGCTGTCTGCTGTGATGTAGGCATGAAGGGACCCCACTGTCAGCTGTGGTGTTTAAGCATTGCAGGGGTCGTGGAAGGTCAGGGTCCTCAGACCAAGCGCAGTGGACCTTGGTCTTCCTTGGTATAGTCACGTGACTATAAAGCTATGGTATTGAGCCTCAGGAAGGTGCTGTGGTAGTGGGGGGACCCAGCCTCTCCAGCAACCATAGGAGTGTGACATTCCAGTGGTGTTGCTGCTTAAGGGAAAGAAAGCTGGAGTGCGCAAGATGATGAGCCCGAAACCTTGCTGTGTGTCACTATGTCAGTGTGCATTTGTCCTTGCCTTCATAGCTGACTAGTGGATCTCAGGGCCTGTGTGTGTGTGTGCATGCTGCTGAAGTGAGCACTCAGGGTCTTAACCATTGTATTTCGCTGTCCTTGAAAGATCATCTTCCATACTCCAGTTCCACCAGACCCCTGCTCTAAGTTTTTTCCTGCTCCACTCTCCCTGTCCTAGTCAGAGGTGAGAGTTGGTAATTGCACATTTATCACATTTTATTCATTTGCTTATGTGTCAGTCTCCCCACTAGACTCTGATCCCCCCGAAGGTCAGGGTCCTTTTCATTAGAATATTCTCTGAGCCTCAACACATGTTTTACATGGATGCCTTTAGCTTTCTTCTGCTGAGGTAAAAAGAAAGCATGTAGAAATGAAAATAGGAACCTGGCTTACATCTCTAGCACCTAGGTCCGTGAGGTTAATATCTTTCATATTGCTGTGTATTCACTAAATTTTGGATGAACACATGTGATACCATAGCTTGAGATGGTTAAGCTTTGAAAATTGATCAGAATGACTTTCAAGCAGGTGCTGTTATAAGCAGAGCATTGTGTCCTTTGAGCCAACACCCCAGTGCTTCATGGAACTATTTATGTTGACTCTACTTTTGGCAGAAAGAAAGTCACTAAATACACTGCCAAGCATTGACGTGGCACAAGGGGGTGGGGGAGGGGCGCTGTCCACGAGAAAATACGAATATGACTGAATAGATGAATGGATGAACAGGAGAGAGAAGAGGAAGAGACGTTGCCTTCTTTCTCCCACAGAAGCACAAGCTGCTTCCAGCACACCCGGTGTTTCTTAGCTCCCTGTCCTTTCAGTGGCCTAGGTGAGCCTGAATGAGGAATGGAGCATTAGACTAGAAGTAATAAGGTTGTGCTTGACTTAGCTCCAAATTTGTAGCAGATGTCACAGATGTCATAACATGAGATTTGGGGATCAGACTTGGAAAACAAAATCAAAGTCACAGATGTGTACCTCTTCCTTTTACCATCAAGTACTGACCTACATCATACCGATTCACTGATAATCTCGACACCCTGCTGTTGGGTAGAATCATACCACTAACCTCAGTGAGCTGCTGAGGTCAGAAGGAGGGACAATGGTATGGTTGTCCTCAACAGGATTTTAAGATAGTTTGAAAATGAAAGTGTAAACCTTTTTTTTTTCCCCAGATGCTACTGAGTGAGCAAACCAAGTATAATGCCCATCAAAAATGCAAAATTCTCAAGATCTGTTCAGCTGATTAGTGAGGGAGGTTAGTGAGGGAGGTTATTTCTATCAGTTAAAAAACAAATTTTAAACCTGGCAGAGTTAGTGTGACATTGGAATCTCAAATCTGATGTGATCTCTTTTTTCGGTTCAGAGTTGTGATCAGAGAGTACTTTGTGTCTTTTTATCAACTCTGCACTTAATTCATGAGAACACACAGTGTTTCTTCCTGACATAGAGCAGGTGATGTGTAGAGGAAAGTTGTCATTGGAAGAAGAATTTACGTAAGAACAAAGACAATAACAGTGACAACAGAACCTCAGAACAATAGCCTGCAGATTGTACTCAGAAAGCAGAGCACCTTCATACATCAGGTCCACGTTCAGGCTCCAAGCCTAGGCCAAGGTCTAGGTCACCCACTCTCTGTGGCTCACTTGACTTTCTGTCCCACAGGACTGCCTCACTCAGTGGTTTGCATCTTAGTCTTTCGTCTTTGTGTATGGAGTACCTAGTAGAGGACCTGCCACATGGGAAGGGTCAATACATGTTTGTTGCTGTAGCTCTGAAGCCAGAAATAGCTTCTATCTTCTCTCTGAGCTCAAATCAAGACTCCCCACCACTCAAAGTTTCTACATTCTTCATTCTTTTTTTTTTTTTGGTCATATTTTATTTATTTATTTGAGAGAGAGAGAGAGCATAAGCAGGGGGGAGGGGCAGAGGAAGAGGAAGAAACAGCCGCCCTGCAGATAAGGGAGCCCAACGTGGGGCTCAATTTCAGGACCCTGGGATCATGACCTCAGCCAAAAGGCAGATGCTTAACCCACTGAGCCATCCAAATGGGGCTCAATCCCGGGACCCTGGGATCATGACCTGAGCCAAAAGCAGATGCTTAACCCACTGAGCCACCCAAGTGCCCCTACATTCTTCATTCTGAAGTCACTTGATAACTGCCACACTCTTAAAACTTAAGTAGAGAAGGGGTGAAATCCACCCTATTCCTCATCTCTGCTGGAAATTCAAAGGTGGGAATTAGTCATGATAACCTTCTTACCTTTATTTATTTTGTAAGGAAAAGAGAACATTCTCCTACCTTCGTTGTGTAAAGGGGATTAAATAGTTAACGTTAAGCTTTGCCACTCAAAGCAACCCCTGTAGCAAGTTGTTGAAGCCAAGAAACATATTCAGCAAAGACTCAGATGTCTTTTAAGTTATTACTGGACTTTGGTCCTTCAAAAGTGCCCTCTTTTTATATACATTGCTATTTTGGCATGATTAAGAAAGTGAAATTGGAATAATCCGGTAATCCCTTCCCTTTGTAGAAAGTCCTGCTAGGAATAATAACAAACATATCCACATCCATTGTCCAGTCTGATGCAAAGCTCGTCTCCGCTGATGCCTTCTGGAATCTCTTAAGGATCCCCCTCATGTACCCCACCCAGACCATGGATCATGCCTGCATCTTCCTGAGGTTTCTGTCCAAGAGACGTTGGCTGTCACAGCTCCGTCATTCCCTCAGGTGCTGTCACTTCAAGCAGCAGCCTCACCCAGAGCCTGAAGAATGTCATTGTCAAGGGGAAGTTTGGGTCATCTCCTAGAGAATGTTAATCGCCCATTATCGTATCGTATAATTTTTCCTACCAGATTGTCAGAGAAAGGCTATTATTCATTTTCCCCAGTTACAAATGGAGAAATCCCTGCTTTGGTAGCTAGACACTCTCATTTCCTTCAAGGAAGAGGAAGGCATGGTGGACAGCATGAGTCTTTGAAAGAAAATGGTGGAATGAAAGAAGTCCCTGTAATTTGTTGCTGGCCAAATACACAGAAGCGTTTTCCGTACTTACTACGGTAATGCTTTGGTGCTGTTTCCCTTTTAGATGACTTTGCCTTTTTGATGTAGAAAATCATAAACAATTTCAGAATCATAGGGCCAGTGTTTAGTTCTTCAGACAATAAGAAGTGCATGATGCACAAACCCCAAACTAAACAAATTTATTGAATGTTGTATGTTTTCCCCTTAGTTCTTTCTAGTTAAAGCCATATATGTAGGCTTTTGGCGGGGGGTGGGGAGGAGAAAAGCAGACATGGTTTCTTTTTCCCAAATTAAGTAATTCATTTGTACGTATTAATACTTTCACAGTCATATCATCTCTAATGCTTTTGGCTAATGCATTCAATCCATACTTAAATTGTAGGAGAAATTTAAATATGTGTTGCATCAAAGAATTTTTAAATCAGCATACAGCTTCTTAGAGTTTCAATTATTTTACTGGATTAAATACCTCTTTTTTGGTCTAAATTGGTAATATAATGTGTTCATAGGTTCTGGGATATGAATTATACAGATATATTTTGTGATGTTTCAAAATGACTAAATAAGAATTGAGAAATAAAACCAAAGTGCACCATTCCTGAAGAGAAGATGTTTTCTTCCTTATATTTATCGCTAATCATTCACATGCCCCACGAACATTGCTTGTCCCCATTTCTCCTCTCTGGTCATCTGTATTTTAAATAGCAAAAACACTAATACTGGTGCAAGTACATTAAAAAGCATTGCTATCATTTGTTTGCAGATGTTTGCATGATGCGTTGTGTGGAAACTCCACATGTCATGGCAGGGGCAGCAGGGTTTCAGTGATGGGGCTGCTGTATTAGTGAAGTTGGTACCGGGCTCAACTTCTTCCAGTCTCTCCTCTCCCTCCCAATCTGAAACCGCACCCCCCACCCCGTGTCTATGCCTTGCACAACCAGTGAGGGGTTTACAGTGGAAAGGATGCAAGTTGTGAATACGGGCAGTAGGCAGAGCTGTGTGGGTCAGTTTCAGAATGAAGATCTGGTCCCATATTAAGTGAAAACATAGACATTTTTATTTTGATAGAGAAACACAAAGCACACACACTCTCCTTATAAACTTCCAAGGCTCCTTCCTGGGAAAACCCTTCCTTGGCTCCCCTTGCCCTACAGTGAGGAAGGCTAATTGAGATTCTTGAAGGCAAATCCCTTTTCTTTCCTTCCGTAGCCATGGAAAGACTCATTAAGCATTCTCTACTCCATTCTTTCCCAGACCCTGACTTTGCTTGCCCCAAGTGCTAACGCCCAGGGAGCAATGTTCGGTATTCCATTAAGCATGCCCTCTCCTCCTTCCTTCCCCCCAAGCTCAGTGTGGGAACAGAGCCTTGCCCCTTGAAGGATGAGTTCAGGGGGCAGCCATGAAGCTTCCCTTTTCACTAAGTGGATGATTCCATCCCTAAAATACTACCCCCAGAACTTTCAGGCTACGTTTAGCCATTCTGCCATACTGTTCCCCATGGAGAGGGGTCCCGTGAGAAAATGTCCCTAAAATGGCCTTCCCTACTTGCCAATGACGACTCTTCCCTAATGAAACAATCCTTTGGAAACCCTGCCTCACAATATCCTACTCCTCTTGGCTTCTATTATCTCTTTCAAATGCTCTCTTAAATAACAAGCCCCTTTCTCTTCCCTGCCTGTCCTTTACCTTCCCATTGCGAACTGTGCTGGTGAGGAGCTGGGGCCGCTCCACCTTCTCTGGAAATGGGGGTGGGGAGAGTTAGGAAGGAAAAGGGCAATGCGGGACACAAGGCAAGTAGGGCCGTGACTTTTCCCCCTTTCATTATGTGTGTCCACTGAGCTGTCCTGTTTCTGTTTTGTAATGGGTTCTTCTGTGGCAAGCTGACCTTTTGGCTGAATAGGTCAAACTCCCACTGAGTGCTAATCCTCAGCCTTCCTGGCGATTGTGTATCCTCGAAGGTGACAAGCACTGGTTAGGAATATGACTGGGGGTGTGTGTGGTGTATTTCCCAAAAGAGGGATTGTCTTTTACTGCACTGAATTAATTCTCAAAGAGCACCCCACAAGGTATGCAAGTCAATACTGGAATATTTTTGCCGTCGTTGTTGAGGGACAAGATTAATTGTTCAGATAACATGTTTCAGATTGTGGTTTCCTTATGTGTCTTCCATTTTTTTAATGAAGGAAAAGTCAAACTCACCATTCTAATGATTCATCTTATCTTTCTAGATTTCTGAAACAATCAGGATTTCTTGGGTTGGTTTTTTAAAAATCGTTCACCCTATATATTGCTTCCATTTAAAGTCTCTTCAGATTCTAGGTGTTTTATTTTTAACCCTGGCAAAACAGGAGAGTTGCAGTGTTTGGTTGATAATCATGTGATGGGCCTAGGTTTGTTTTGAATTGCTTAATTTTTTTTTTCGGACTGCTTATTAGGTCTTATAGCACTAGTTACCTACAGTAATTGTAGGTAACACTCAGTAACAACCTATAATAGTCAGCAATTTTCAATTTCAAGTTGGTACTCAGTCCATGTTGAATCACATTTGAAGTTGAATTATTGTATTTTTTTTTCTTTTAACCGTTTGTATAAGCTGTTCACCTTCCACAGTTCTCACACATCGCTGTCAGTGAGTTAGGGACATACTCCTCACAGATAAGAGATTATATATTCCATTTATTTAGCAACATGTTGCTTTTGGTTTTATCTGGTCGACTTAATTATAATGTCCTTTAAATTTCAAAAGGTAGTGTCTTTTAACCAAACAAACCAATATGTGAAATGATGTCAGTAGATGAGATGAAACCATGACCCCTTCATCAGTAAGTGTGCACTTGTCTGGACTACTGAATCGTTCTAGAAATGGCTGACTCCCAAAACACAAAAAATAGAGAATACCTCATAAGCAGTCTATTCTCTCTCTGAAAATGATGGACCTCTTTGGGTCTTCTTAGGCATTAATGATATTCCATTAGCAACATGAGATTAACATAAGGCAACAAGATAACTGTACCTGCATCTTTCCTGAGTAACTGGATGATTGTCTCAGGTCCCCAAATGCAATAGGATGAAAAGTACAAAACAAGAAGTGCATATTTAACATCGCTTCGTTACTAGTAATGCCGGAGTCAGAGCAGGGCTTCCACCACGGGCATAATGGGCTCCTGTTTAACATATTTATGTTGGCTGTAAAATTAGGAACTGTCATTACAGCCCCACATCACCTGCATAAGTGCAAAACATATAAATCAAGAGAAGTTCCAGTGCCATAAAAATGCCATTGAATAGAATAGCATGAAACCACTTACAAGACACTTGTGTCTGATGCTAGCATGTACGGGGAGGCACACTCTGGGTTCTGGAGGACCTGAGGAACAAAGAAGGGTAACTAGGCAGGTAGGGCTCGTGGATGTAACACTGGTGAAGATGTGTGGGATCCCCAGGCTGATGAATAAATTTTTTTTGAAAAAATAAAATTCCTAATTATGTATGTATTTGCAGAATTTACTTAAAGAATAGCCTGAGCCCTAAGTGAAGAAAAGGCAGGAAAAGAAAGGCCATCATCAGTGGCCAGACTTGAATAACCCCTGTAAACACCCCACTGAAGTCAATGTTCTGTGCTTCCAGAAGGCAGTTGGGTTGCCATCTGTTGTTACTGGAGCATGCCTCTTGGGCCTCCTAGTAAATAAAACGCTCCTTATACTTGCTGTGATGTTTTAAGGTCCTCTCTAGGTTGGTGGCTGTTGCTCTCCTGGCCTCTTCTTCATCCAGCTTTTTGTAAAATGGTCTACGTTCTCCAAAACCGGGACATTTCCTCTGTTCCGTTTTGAACTTCAAAACTGAAAGTCCTGAAATGCCCACAAATGATAAACTATTATTAATAAGGAGCTTTCTGGATCCTAATTATTGCCTCAAAAAGAGACTGGACACTTTTGAAGTTTTTTAACTGCCTCCCCTCCCTCCCAGAAGCTCCCCACAACAATCTTGAAAAAAAAAAAAAAAAAAAAGACTGCAGATTTTATTCATGTGGGATCATTCACACCAAGCTACCATAATGTGCAATTAACACTCTAGAAACTGAAAACAGTATTCAGCAAGACAGCTGCATTATCAAAAATGCCAAAGGAGTTTTGAAGGGAGTAATGTGCATGTTAGAATAGGAAATTAATCAGAAATGTGCACATACACATACAGCAGTAGTGTCTTAAATATATCTGAATATTAAATTTTTAAAAATCTCAAGTCTATACTTATAGCAAAGATTAATGTTAGGATAGAAAACTGATTTTTCTATTTTAAAATTATTGTGTGTTTTGCTTCTGAAGCAAATGAGGAAGTTAGAATAGAGGTTTCTAAGATCCCTTCCAGCTGGAATATTCTTTGATAATAATCACTCTTCAATTATATTTTATAAATTTTCCCATTGAAAAAAAATGCCCCTTTTATTTCCTCTTGCCAGTCATAATGATACTTAACACTCGTGCTATTTTCAAAGTGCCTTTCAGACATTACAGACACTGACTCACAATGGCAGGGGTAAACTGCTTGCTTCTGCACAGCACAATAATCATAAGTACATTTATATTATAATCCCTACTAAGCTATGGAGCCAACCGACTGAGTAACTGAAATGAAGCAGAATTACCCCAACAGCATTTTGCTGGAATTTTCTTGTCAACTAGCTGAAACTGTTTTTTAGAAATAAGGAAGTGGGGTTTCGGTCTCATTTCAGTTCAGAGTGTGTAGGTTTGAGGAAGGTCGAGATTCATAATAAAATTTGCAAGAAAAACAGGACAACTTGAGGAATTTATTTATTGGAAATAAGGAAAAGATCTAAATATTTCCTTCCAGAAGTTACCATGAAGCAGATTTTTATGTGTGAGAACTTTTAAAAAAATAAAATAAAATAAAAAGGAAGAATAACCAGAACAGAATTGAAGGCAAAAGGTGACCTCATGCAAAAGAAAATTAGTAAAGGAAAGACCCTCAATCCTGGATCCCACAAATATCCAGCCTTAGGCTCAACTTTGTTAAGGATAGTAGAGGCTTCTCGAGTGAGGGGCTGGCAGACAACACCTGTAGGGTCTGCCAGGAAGGGACTGGCAGACTGTAAGTCAGCTGGAGACCCCAAGGTTTTGGTTAAGAAAACAGTCCCTTCCCTGGTGAGGCACGTGCTAGGCAGGAGTCTACCTGGGCTTCTTGTAGGTCCTGTAGGAATAGTTACACATGAGTGTTCAGTAAATATGAAATCCAGCCCTCCTGAGACACTTAACACTAGTGCAAACAGTCATTAATGAGAATCTCTTATCCGATATGTTGTGCTTATTAGATTGTGATAAAGTTATTGCATTAGAACATAAAAAAATTATCCTGTTTGCTTTTTCCTAGCCTAGAAGGTATGAAAAATTTAGGTCCTGGGGGGTTTGGGTCGGGACAGGGGGCAGTACATGGGCAGGCAGTGTATGTATGCTTTAAAAATAACAATTCTTACATTTTAAGAAGAACAGTTTGCTAATTTATTTTAAAGGAATATAAACATTCGTGGGTTTGCTCCAGTGTAGGAAACGCAGTCCAAAATGCACATGGAAAAGGGAAGAAGTCTAAATGTAGTTTTTCATGTTTGCAGAAATTAATATTCTGAGTTGAAAATTTGCTCAGACAACTCAGAATCAAAATGAACCCTGTACTGTGTTTCTTTCAGAGCTCTTTGGTGTAGTAAACCACCTAGTGATATGTAGTCAGCGGGAAAATGGTCTAAAGGTGTGAATCAGAGCTCCAACTTAATTTGTTTTCTTCTTTCTTTTCTTTTCTCTCTTTTTCTTCTTCTTTGTTTTTTAATAAGTTATAGGTGCACAACGAAGGAGAAGCCCCAGTGCACTGGCCATTGAAGTATTTGAAGCACATTTGGGAAGTCACATTTTGCAGGTAATTAGAAAGAAACTTACTTGTGTTTTACTAAGCAAAATGCACGTGTTTAGTCTTTATTTAAAAAATATTTTTAGATATTGGCTATGTGGATGGCTGTTGTTGATTCTTAGAATTATGAAATTCTTACCAATTTATTTTTTTTCTTTTTAGAAAGCCATCCCTTGAGAGAATATTAATGAGAAAGGGAGGGCAAGTATTATTTGTGCTGTAATAATTGAGATAAATTGCACTATTCCGTTGATGCAAAATGTATAGTAGCTGGCTGTTCCCAGAATGACTGTGTGTGTGCTGCACTTATAAGTGGATATATGTGTGTGTCTTTGGAGCTATATATTGTTTTTGGAAGAGCCAACTTTTGTTGTGACAGTAATGTGACATTTTTATGTGCTGCCAAATTTCAGTTGTTTTTGCTCGAGTTTGTATTCATAAACGCTTTCAATCTTAACGTTTGCCTCCCCAAATTACAAGCTTTCTCAGAATGAAATTTGAAAGTATATTTTAAGTAAAAGGAGACGAATAATCATAATTGATTTTTGCCAGTGAATTCCATGACAAGGCAATGTGAGGGTCACTAGGATGGAACTGCAGAGTCATTGAGTCCGAGATAAGATTCATCCCAAACCCTGCCTCTCGCTTACTCAAAAACCATTTTTTTCTTTAAGACTTTGCGGCGACTTGGACATATCTAGGGATAATTGTCCTACATTGTTTCTGCTTCCAGGACAAATGTGTTGACATGGCCAGAGCTTGCTTTTTCTTTTCTTTTTTTTGAAACTATGTGAGATACATTTTGATACGGAATTAGAGAAACAGACATGTTTGGGATAGTTCGGCAGCTTATTTGGAAAACTTGGCTATGCTTTTCCTTGGACCTAGCTTATTATTTCTGATGATAGGTATCCAGAAAAACTGTTAACATCAGATCCCCCGTGTTCAAACCCCAGGGATTCTCTGAGCTGGTTCATGGGTTGGCAACTTCAAAAATCCTCTGAGACCCCTGTTTGAAGGACGCATTCTTACTAAATCAGAATTTTCAGAGTGAGGTCCAGAAATTGATGATTTTTAACAATCTTTGGAGACAATTTTGATAATTCATTAGGTCTGAAATGTCAGTTATTACTTGCAAATTTAAGGCCCTGGACAGCCTTACTTGGTTCAATTTTGTTTATTCTGATGTTTGCCGTTTCTCCATTAATATCCCTTAAGTTGCTATATGACTGATGTTTGTTGAAGTATACCTTGGGATTTGCTATTCTATCGTGTACGCAACATTTTGAGTTACCTTGACAGTAGATTAGCTTCAGGGATACAGAAAGGATATTTCTCCTTAGATCTTCAAATTTTTATTTCCTCTTTTCCTGTACATGCTTTGTTCAGAATCTCCTTTATAAGTTTTGTATGAGCAGTGCTGTATATATAAATATATATAAATAATAAATATAAATATACTAATACAGATATAAACCTATTTTTACATATAGTGAAATTCTGATGTGCTTCCGGATGACTCCTGTTCATAGTCTGAAGCAGTCAGTGCAGAAGACTTAGCCTGTGAAAGAAATGGTCCAAACAGTAGCGTCCGATTATTATCTTCTCAATTCACTCTGAAATTTGTGTCCAGAGTCCTCAAGGAAGGGTGACTTAGGAGCTGCAAGAATTTAAAACTGCTTTATTATTTTTTTTAAATATTTTATTTATTTATTTGACAGACAGAAATCACAAGTAGGCAGAGACAGAGGGGGAAGCAGGCTCCCTGCTGAGCAGAGAGCCTGATGTGGGGCTTGATCCAAGACCCTGAAATCATGACCTGAGCCACAGGCAGAGGCTTAACCCACGGAGCCACCCAGGCACCCCTTAAAACTACTTTAAAACACAAAACTTAGGAGTTTGAATTGAACGGAAGCTTAATGTAAATAGAGTAAGTATATAATGGTTGTTTCAAACATCAGTTCAATAGTTGGCATCATTGAGAGAGTGGGGGGATCTAGAATGAGGCTACTGAACTCTTCTGCTCCTGGGATTGGTCTCACTCAACTTAGCATACTTTAAGAAAAACATGGACAACTGGATATCATTTAGAATACAATAATCATACTGGTGTGGGAACTAGAAATCATATCACATGAGGAGTGGATGAAGGGTTTGGTGACGTTTAGTTTGGAAAACCCGGGATTTAGAAAGGATGTTAATGTCCTTTCTCTGTATTTGAAGACCTCATGTGAGAAAAGGATTAGATACATTCTGTGTGGATTGAGAGTGCAGGAGAGAGAAAGGGGGAAAAAAATCACCTTCATTGAAGAAAACCAAATAGGGCTGTTCACATTTGGAATTTGGAGTATGTTCAAAATCTTTGTCTCTAGGGGGAAGTATAGGTGCCTTGGTAGGGATGCTTTCAAGAAAGTCAGGTCTCCAAGTACGGTTGTACTAGATAATCTTGAAATTGTTGAAATTAGAATTTTTTTTATCATTTGATTTTATTTACCAGTAGTTACGGAGGTGTGTATACTCCTCTAAATGAAATATTAGAATTGTGGGTAGGAAGGGGTTGGGAAACGGTAGTAACAAGAAGAGCCTTCTCTAGGCTTAGTTTTCTTCCCTCCTTGCAGGGGCCTCTTGAGCCCATAGACCCTTATCTGTATCACATTCTGCAATACCTCAGTGGTCTGCAAGCATAAGATGGTTTCCATATTTTCCTTCAAGTGGATTCACGGTGGAATCTGGTGGATTCTTGAGGACAGGGATGAATTCTTTCTCCTTCCCTTCCTTCCTTCCTTCCCTTTCCTTTCTTCCCTTCCTTCACTTGCAAATACCTGATAAAAACCTGTGTAGTCAACAAGGAATGGGAAATGTGGAACTTGGAAGATAAGGTAGAAGTCAGTTCTGAATACTGGGGTGGGGTTCAGAAAATGTCTGTGATTTCTTTGCACCAAGTGCCATGCCTCCCTGCCTGTGTCCCCGGTGATGTTTCATGGGACAGTTGTCTAAGGACCCATTGGTGTAGAGAGTTCCGGATGAGGGATGAAGGTAGACTCCTTAATTTTTGCTTCACCCATGTTGTTTACTGCAATACATGTTTTTGCTCTGTATATCTTATTAGCTGTGTTTTGGAGTATCCTTTAAAATTTGACTTCTTTTCTCCCGAGATGGAGAACATTTAACTTAATGGTGATTCTACCAATATAAAATCAACTGTTGCAAAGTCATTTTCCAATTTAATGGCCTAATACCGGTGTATGTAGGCAAGTTCATTGGCCGGGCTGTGCCCTGGGCAGCTCTGAGGCTACCGGTCTCATCATTCACATGGAAGCTTCTGGAATGACTGTGACCTGTACTGTAGGCCCAGTAAACCTGCAGCTGTTTCAGGCATGAATGTCAAGATGGAGGTATCTTCTGCAGGAGAGTCGAGGGTTCAAATAACAGCTAGACTGTGAAGTGTACGCTTTGGGACTGAGTCAAGGCAATTTAGTTCACCTTATCCTTCGTTGACTTTTATTAATCAGATGAGGAGCAGAGAGGCAAGGGTTCAAGTTTAGAAATTGTGCTTTTTGCAACCACCTAAGAAAAAAATCCAAGAACTTTAGGTCATTATGTGGGGTCTTTCCTGAATGTGGTATATGTGACTCAGCACTAATTTGGTTCCTGCTTTGGAAGCTCTCTTAGGGCATTGCTGTTCCCACTTCATGACTTTCTTAATACCAAAAAATATGAGTGTTATTTACTTTTACTTTCCCAACTTAGAGACCAGAAAGAATGTTCATATTTTACTTATCAAAGTTAATGAAACACAAAATAGTAACAAATATCATCTTGGTAACTCGTGAAATTAACTAGTGGAATGACTTTCCCTTAGGTGTAGATTTATGAATGGAGTGCTTTAATTATTTGCATGCCCTTAGCAGAAGGTTTTACATTTTTTTTTCTTTTGTAAATAATGCTTACATAATTGTTATATAAAATTGCAGTTTTGTTTTTGCATATTCTATAGCAATCCTGTTGTAGTCACCTCACAGGTGTTAAAATAGTCAGATCAGACCTAGTATATGGAAGATTTTTAAGGTCTGTGTTTGTAATCATCGTGAGCACAATATGGTGAGCTACCTATATGTGTATGTTATATTACTGATGTTGTGTGATACGAATCAGTGCTCAGAACTACTACATACTTAGAAAGTGATTGAAGGATGGTCTTTATCCATAACTAGTTGCAGATATTAAAATAAATGACATTTTGTGAGCTAGATGAATGCAATCATAATAAGTACCTCCATGTTTTTTTATTTAACCTGTCTTGGGAGAATAAAAAGAATATTCTTTAAGAAACACCCTAATGGGGGATAAAGGTGGAAACATGGTATCCACATGTCATTTTGCACTTTGCTATATTGCATGAACCCTTCTATATCTGGGTCATTGCCCCTGCATTATTTCTGGGCATTAAGACACTTTGCATTGCTCTTAGAACATTTAAGCCCCAAACTTCAGGAGAATCCTGTGGGCAGACCAAGGGAGAACCATCAAAAACATTGTAGGATTATAACACTTGAGTTTGACTTTGGGTTGATTAGAAAAGGCTGGGCAAGGTGGTTACATGGCTGACTGTCTTCCCCAGCAAAACTAGGGAGATATTTTTGCAAGGCTCATTTATTGGTAGAACAACCCTCTTAGAGAAGACGTAGATATTCCCATTGCCTTAGCAGAACAGTTTAATTAAGGTGTGTATTTACCTAAAATGGTGGGGAGGAAGGGAACTCAAATGTAGCTGTTTTTCTATTTGTTAGGCAAAGGAGTCAGAGATTTGTGTGGGTGAGATGGGCGACACCACTTCTCAATGAAATGTCAGATTTTCATCACGAGGCTTTTCTTTCTTCCCTCAACACCTCAGCCATAGAATACAGAGTAGAATCCTATCTCAAGGGAAAGAAGGACCTAGGTTTTAAAAGCAAGCTGTTTGGGATCAGATTTGGGGAAAAAATCAGATCAAGGTTTACCTTGCAATTTCTGATTCCATTATTAATGACATTTTGAAGATTGGTTAAGGACATGTCTTGGAATCCTGACTAGTTTGTCTGCATAGTACTTTGGTCCTGCAGAGTTATTGTCAGAGAAAAACATACAGGTTCCCTACCCGAAATATTTAAAAATGTGTAGTTGATATAATAAGGAAAACAATAGTATGTTGTGACATTTTATATCTTTGTTATTTAAGTTCAAGTATTTGTGGTTACCGTCCTGCTCCAGTCTCTGAGACCAATTCGATTGTAGAAAACTAAGTAAAAGATTCTTCAGAGAAAGTACATGAGCTCTATGGGCAGAGGAAGCTACTTATGATAATGTTGAGGTTGGGGGGAGAGAATGCCAAATGTATCATTTTCAGCATCTCCTTGAATTGGCAAGAGAAAAATAAAAGGTTGACAAGTACAATTCAAACATCTGGACAAAGCAAAGTGAATACCTAAAACAGCCCCCAAACTGACTAGTACAAGATCCAAATTATTTTATTTATAATGCTGCCTAGCCAAGCCAGTATTCATTTTACATTGGATGCCAGTGTTTTTAAAAGACTTCTCTGAAAGAGAGTGACAACATTTAAGTCTGTTGTTCATTTTATTGATGAATTGGAATTTCACCCTTATTTATTATTTTATTGGAACTTATAAAAGAAGTGATCATCTCTAGGAAGTTGCACATTCTTACTCCCAATAGCCCTTGTTGGCAAAGTGGCATCCTGCTGGATATCAGTGCTAAAATAAAACACAATAACTTCAAATAATAGAGGTGTTCTTTAGCTGTGATAGAGGAAGGAGAGGAAGGTGAGCGACCCTATAGTCTCCCTGTGATCCAGAATGGTAAGAAAATGTAAAACTAAATATAGAAAAAGAGAAAGTTAGTGAATATATTTGCATATGCAAATTAGCTTAATTGATACTGCTTGCCTCTACAGGGATTTTTCATTACAAACTGGAGTGCTACATTGTTCAGCTCATATTGAGTAATTTAGTAACTAATGAGACCAGTTTGCACTAATTTGCATATGATAAATGAGCTTAATTGCAGTAAATAACTTGGAGGCATAATTACTTAATTTTCCTGTGTTGCACGGCTTTTAAGTTCACTTGTATGAACAACTCAAGATAATTTTGCATATTTAAATTAGTTGCTTTTAAATTTTCTTGAACAAAAAAAAAAGGAACACACCTTATCAATTGAGCTGTAAAACAATTGGAAGTAAGGTTTACAGGGTTTTTTTTAAAAAGAAAAGAAAGAGCAGTAGAAATTTCTTCAGTCTATTGTTCACCTGTCTCACTTCCTTACCTCAAATAGGATACTGGTGTTGATAGGAAAACGTTTTTAATGTTGGAAGTTAATTCACAACTTCTGTTAGAAACTGATCTGGGTTTAAACTGAAATACATTTATGAATGAATCATAACTTTGGACCTAGGGTTTATGACAGAGATGTGTCTGTCCTTTATCTAGTTTGGCAACTGAATATTAGAGGAGTCAGCTGGGTCTCCTGCCTGCAGCGCACGTGTCATGGAAGTTGCTGGGCTACGACAAAGCCAGGGTCGCTCTGACCCTTGTGTGTATTTTCTATCTAGATTAATGTTTTATCCTTAGGAAATTGATTTCATTGGAGAATCTCAATGTGGTCAAAGATTAGCTCACTGGTCTTCCTGTTAACCAAAGAATGTGTGTTTTATCAAGATCTCCATCCTCAAAAGTTGAAAAACTAAAGCACACACAGGTTGATGGCCGAGCTATTGGTACATTATACTGTATGGCCTGCTTTAGCATTGCATTTTAAGGGAAAAAGTAATTTATTATTCGAAATTAACAAGTCATATCATATCGTATTCATGATTGAGTAGGAGAAAAATATTTCATGGTTGTGAAAGTTTAAAATCTGTCCTTTAAAAAATCATTGCTGCTTTACCTCATTGTATATAAAAAAACATCAGAGACATTAGGGTTATTGATTTGCCACACGTTGGAAAAATAACTCATGAAACTTTTCTCTGAAAAGGTCAAATCCCATTAACTGTAGTATAAGCTTCCTGTATCCTTCAGAGGTGGCCGGAATGAGTGCTCATACTAGAATATTCCAAGTGTAAAATTTCAGCTCTTCATATAATAGATGGTCAAGAAATATCCGGTGAATAAATGCATGAGCAAAAAAACCAAAAAGTTCTTAGCAAAGCCACAGTTAACCCCAGAGCCCCAGAGCTAGGGCTTCATCTCACCTCTGTGTTCCCAGGTCAGTTTATAGCCACATCTTCTAGAGGCAGGGCCGAGTATGGGACATTCTTCTGTTGCATGGATTTGGGCATCCAGCTAACCTGAGTTCACATCCCAATTTGTGCACTTAGTAACTGTGTAAGCCTAGAACAGTCTCTCACCCTAAGCTTCCATTTCCTCATCTCTAAAATGGAGAAAATAGTAGTAAAAATTTTCCTGACAGGCATGTTGTGAGGATTGAATGAGATATTATAGTTAAAAGTGCTTCATCAGGAACCTGATACATAGACTGTGTTTAAGTGTCTGCTAGTATTTCTCTATATGTTGGGTAGTCCAGAATAATGCCCAAGGTTCTGAGGAAAACGGTTAATGCTTCCCAGTATCATTACCAATATCAGAATACAGGAACTTTCCCAATCTTCTCAGGTTAAAAAGAAGATATTTTCATTGAATTCAACATCAATTATCTGTTTACATAAATGATACTTATATTTGGTGGTATATACTAGCTGGCTCACAACAAAAATTTTAAATAATTTGGTGGCAAGAATAGATTTCCACCTTGAGAATGAAAATCATCCTCAGAACAACCTATGGAGTTGTTAGAACAATCTCATTAGCAACCTAGAAATGACTAGAAAAAATAGAGTTTATAAGGGGACTCCAGAATCAACATTTCCTTTGGACCCAAATGGGATAGGCCATTACTCTTTTCATCATACTGTATAGTCTCCTCAATTTGCTTAGAAAAGTGGGAATGAACATCCAGTCAGAAGTCCAGAAGAACTAGAAGGTTAAGACGAGTCATCATCCATTGCTACAAATTATGTGAAGGAAATACTAAAGTGCATATAGGATTCTTCTCATGCATGCTGCCCAAAATCTATCATCTGTAATACCACAGAGGACTCTTTTCCACATCGACAGCAGAAGCAAGAACTTCCTGGAAGGATTTTCATGATGGTATGTGTCTCTGTGTGGCAGGTACATACAATACCCTTTGGGTTTTCACATACCTTACCAACTTTGATTTGCAGAATAGACATATGGCATCCTTCACTGACAGTGTGAGAAGTATGGGGAGGGGTAGAGGAGGGGTTTGAGGTAGCTGCTCCTATGGAGGAAAGCTAGGGGTTTTGGCCATGTGTGAGTAGAACTAAAGCTAATAGTAAGTGAGGGCTTTCTAGTCACAAAATTATCCGAGATAGCCAGGATCTAGGAAAATGAGACAATAAATCTAAAAATACTAGGCTTTTATTCAGTAACTATTTACTGAGTGCCTTATTTGCATCAGAGAGTGGAGAAAAGACTGAGATACAAAGGTGAGTTATGGTTTTGTCTCTCAACACTCCCAGTAAGACTCGCGAAGGCTGATAACAAAAGAGACCAACACAGTTCAATGTAACTTAGATGAAAGCCTCTTGAATCAGTCATACCTGGGTTTGAACTCCCAGTCTTAATTATGTACATTTGGGTAATATATTTATACTTTTGAAGCCTTTGTTTTCTCAATCCTGAGTCGAGATGGTAGTGACGTTTACCTCCTATATGGGGCTGCACCCTGAAGTAACAGGAGGGAATGTGATTCCCCAACTTGGGGCTGGTCCACGAGCACTTCCTGGGGCTACAAACTTACAGTCATACATTTCGCCCCCTTTGCCCAACCACACATACTCTTTCAAGTCTGGTGTTCATGTCTGTGGGAGTGTTTGAGGGTCCTGGCCTCCCTAGGACATAGGTGTTCTGAAGCGTGGTCCCGTACGGTAGAGGTCGGGAAGGAAGAACGAGAGCAGTATTGTAGCTGGGTAGCTTTTGTTTGGAGCCTGCTGTTAGGAAGATTGCTTCCAAGGTATGGAAAGATATCTTTAATTCTTTCACAGGCACTAAGGGTTGCTGCATTATTTGTAGATTAAACTGGAACAGAAGGATAATTATACTTTCAATTTTCAAAGTGGACAGAGGTCTTAGCAAATCTTAGGGTTATGTGTCAAATATGAATATGAATAATTTCCTGATGCCTGTAGGTACCTGCAAAATTGTGCCATATTACAGTGTTCTTTCAGGCTCTAGAATAGTCCTTGGTGGTAGTAAACGTTAGATTCTTGTCACCGTCCTCAGCTATGAATGACGGAATAGAGCGGCACCAGCTCGTTATCGTTTACCGGGGAACCAAAACACGGTCAGTATGGGCAGGGTTGCTTTCTCGTCTGAGTTTCCAGAATCTCACAAGCCTTTTGGATAATGTGAGCTTTGGGGGTTGAGGAAGGATTCGCAGGAGTAGGGTGGTGTGGAGGTGATGATGTCCTTTTTTTCCCAAACTGGGCTGATTCCAGTCACTTGTGAGCCTCCCGGAACACTAGGATTCTGCAAAAACCATTGGGGAAAGTCTGGCACAGAAGAATTGGATCGAAATTAGTTTAAGATATTAAAAAAAATCTCTAAATACAATAAGAGCATAATTGAACAATTATACGATAATGTCACATCTGTAGGCTACTTCACTGGCTTTTTGAAGACAGGAAGATTATTCCCGAAGACTCTTCCATAAGTAGTTGTCCCGCTTTGTACGTGGATGTGTGTACGCGTGTGTGCACCTGTTTGTGGTCAGATATCACTTAGAAACTGCACAAAGTTAAAAAAAAAAAAAGGAAGAAATGTTGAAGATTTATTTTAAAATGCAGCCAAAAGACAAAGTAAATTAAAAAAAAAAAAAAACAAATATTTCTCACTCTCAGACATCTGTTTCCCTTGGTACATTCGACTTTCTGTAAATCAGCCGAGATGAAATTGTGATCCTTGTCTTTTGAAAACAGTTGTGGAAGGAACAGCTGATTTCAAGAGGGAAATGACACAACACGTTGTGGCTGATACATTTTGGCAAATGGTTTTCTTCTGAGCCAGACTTGGGTAATACCATGTCTATTACAAGACTGCAGTGAGCAGATCTGTAGGCACAAGAATAAGAAGGTACTGTAGGGGTGCTGCTGGAGGGGGCAGGGATTACTACTGGGCTCCATTGTCTCTTTCCTGCAGGTGGGCACACACCTGTGGGCTTGGGTCAGACGCTTCAGGTCACCAAGACTCCTGCTGTTTTTATTAGGTCTCCTAGTGTCCTGTGAATGTTAATTCCCAGGCCCTTGCCAGTTCAGGATCTGATGATTTAGGATCACAAGGTAAGGAATCTGTGAAATTGTGTTATTTGATGACAGCAGAATAGAACCCTGCCTAAGAGAAGAAAAAGCCATACGGTGTTATTTTGCCTCTGTAGGGGGGAAAAAAGCATTTGAGTGAATTAGAGAAATTATTATAAATATTTATTACCCCTGGATGAATACAAAGTGTAGGGGTGGATTACCCACACGCAAGAGCCTTGTCAAATTCCTATGAGGCCAGGTGACCGCTGCAGGAACTGTCAGGTCAGAGCAGCTGTCCCCCTTATTTCTAAAGATTTTTAAAATGCAGGTGACCCTTTAGGCAACCAGAAAAATGCCCTCTGCAATAATCCACTCTCATCCTTCATTTTAAAGTGATATAATGTTTTAGGAAATTTAGTCTGGTGGGAAGATTAGACCGAGGGTAGAATTGACCTAAAGAAACAGAAATTTCTTTTTTTTCTAAGTGGGAAGGCTGCGAGTTCTACATAAATACAAAGGCAAATGATAATATCAATGACTATTTTAATTGCATCTTTAATCCATAAGGATAGTTCAATGACATTTTAAATTATACTTTTAGAATTGTAGTCACATAGGAGATAAAACTCAGTAACTATTTAATAATGCATAGTAAGATCAACTGTATCCTCTCTTGAGATCACATTTAGGTGGACTGAATGTAAAAACCCAATCCAGAATTTAGAGAGCATTTAATCTTCTGGAAGACATTGTTGGGTCTTTCTAAATATAAAGTACCTAAGCCGGGTCCTTCGAGTGGGGACCAGTTATCTTGGCTGAATGATTACTTTCACTGGATTCACAGCTAAGCTGTATTATTACTATTTTTTCTAGAAGGAATTGGATTGTTAACAGATCAAATGATTCACAGTACTAGAAGGTTACTAAACAGTATGTGACAGACTGGTAACTAATTGATAATCATTTAACCTGGCTTTACTTGAAGACGACGATATAGTGAAGGAGTTTATGTCGGCGAAACATTGCGGGCTGGAAAAAAAAACAATCCCTCCTCAGTATGTGTCCTACACAGAAATTGGTGGGATGCCTCTGTGGCTGCTGCTTACCTGGTCTTCATGGTAGAGTATCTGAAGGATTTCATTTAAGTAAGGGCGGGAGTTTTGTATGGAAAAGACTCATCCTGGAACGTAGAGTAACTTGCAGATTCTCTAAAACTGTATGGTTGAAATTGGATCCAAGCACAAAGTAATTGGGATGGGTGTAGATTTTTTTTTTAAGATTTTATTTATTTATTTGACAGACAGAGATCACAAGTAAGCAGAGAGGCAGGCAGAGAGAGAGGAAGGGAAGCACTTTCCCTGCTGAGGAGAGAGCCCGATGTGGGTTCGATTCCAGGACCCTGAGATCATGACCTGAGCCAAAGGCAGCAGCTTTAACCCACTGAGCCACCCAGGTGCCCTAGGATGTAGATTTTCAATACAGAGTTATGCAAAGCTTGAGGGTGTAATATTTATTAATACACATTTCTTGAGACTTACTGTATGACAGACATTCACTGAGCCAGTTACTTACCTGTGTTACCCCGGTTGGTCCCCTGGCCCATCTTTTGAATTAGGTGCTGTTATCTTCCCTTTTAAGGGTGAAGAAACCAAAGTTCAGAGTGGTGAAGTGACTTGCTAAGGACCCAGAGCTTTTAGTGATGGGCACAGCTGCTATTGGAACCCGGAAGTGGACATGAGAGAGAGAGAGAGGAATTATAAAGGAAATATTAGGTACTAAATCATTGTACTGTTGAAGTTTTTCAAGTGACATACTTTAAGCTCTGGTTTGAATGGAAACTAGAGGACATGTACTTTTGTTTAATAAAGAAATATTTGCCCTGAGCAGAAGACAACATTTTAAAGCTTGTCATTTCATTTCTGGGAAAGTATTTGAGGAAAATGACATGGCTCAGCCCTGTTTGCTGACCATTTTGTTGTCTCCTGCTGAGACTTGCCATTTCCATAGCCAGTGGGCTGTATTGAATCAGACAGAAGCAATAGGTCATTAACAGAAATGGAGACTTGGGACAGCCTGCAGAGGCTGAAAGACAAGCAGAATCATTTCGGGCCACATCAACAAAGCTGTGTCTAATAGAATCTCATGCAACTATGTTGGAAGAGTTTAGCCTGATTTTCACAAAAACTTGAGAAACTTTAAAAAGCACAAAGTCGGGGCGCCTGGGTGGCTCAGTGGGTTAAGCTGCTGCCTTCGGCTCAGGTCATGATCTCAGGGTCCTGGGATCGAGCCCCGCATCAGGCTCTCTGCTCAGCAGGGAGCCTGCTTCCTCCTCTCTCTCTGCCTGCCTCTCTGCCTGCTTGTGATCTCTCTCTGTCAAATAAATAAATAAAATCTTTTAAAAATAAATAAATAAATAAATAAAAAGCACAAAGTCATTTCTCTCCAAAGAGTGCCAGGTTTAGCATGAAAACAGAGGTGGGAGAAAATACTCTTCTGGTTTCTACATGCTGCATTTTTTCCCTTAGTCACATCCATTGAAAATAACTGTTTAAAATCCACTTAGTTAAAAAAAAAAAAAAATCCCGGTTTTGCCACTGACCTATGCATTCACCTTGAGATCTTTTATTCATAACATTCATCTGAAGGGAGATTATATTATTTAACTTGATCAATATCTAAATTATTAGATTGCATTTCCTTGACCTTTGGAGATTGTTTTGGATTATTACACAGTTGGGAGATGGGGATGAGGGGAACAGGTTTTGCCATTGAGATCACAGCCCATTATTTTTTAAAACCTAGAATACATAGGAAACCTAGGCAACATATATAACTAGCCTCTTAGAAGTACTCCAAATCAGAGGAAAAATACAGACCCTTAATATAGTCATATTGAACAAGTATTCATAGACAGCCTGCTGTATAGAAGACATAACAAATGTAGCTATAGAGAAGATTTAGGTGTTATTCCTTCTCCCAGAGTTTATAATAAATTTCTGTATTCTAAACTGGAACGAAGGGTGTAGGTCTGGAAACAGGACCTAAAATGCCTGTGGCCACATTTACAATTAAAACTTAGGAAACGGAATACCATTTTCAGGGACAGCTATCACTGATATACTTAAAAATAGTCCAGTTAGATATACATGAAGGTACCTGTGTGTGTGTTGGGGGGAAAAAAAATTCTAAAATTTTATCATACATGTCTTGTGTCTCCTACTAGATGGTAAGCAGCTTGAAAATAGGAGTCATGTCTTGTTCATCCTGTGACCTCTATTTTGTTGTGCACTCAGTAGGTGCTCAGTATATTTGTAGAATGACTTGAATTTGTATAAACAATACATTAACTTTTAGCCCATTGATCATTAATTGCTTCTTATGTTTTGGGCAGTGTTATTGAGAAGTCAGCCATACTAAATGATTCCAGGGTGTACTGCTGCTACTCGAAGAAGACATTTACTTGCCAGGCTCTTAGTAGGGTTAATGCATTATGTACCCAAGTCCCTAAGCACCGATGTAAGAATGTCCTTCTCAGCCAAGAGGTCATTGAAAAAAACACAGGCTCATCATAATGTCATTTTCCCCTTAATTTTCTGATTACTTACATTTGGTTTAGTCCTAATTATGAATACCTTTAATTGCTTTATCACAGTGATGATTAACTATGCCCAAGTCAAACCCCTTTGAAAGAGAGGACAATTCCTTCTAAAGGTTTTGCATGATTGCACTTAGGAGGAATACTAAACAGAGTCACAGAGGTAGTCAAACTTCCTAAAGACCAGTTGGTTCTTCTACATTCCTCAGATACCCGGGGTGATTTTTATTTTTGAGTTTTTTCAGACCTGGAAAAACTTAACCTTCTAACTGTTTCTTTTCCCAGAAAGTTAGAATCTGCTACTTTATTTATATGAGTCATTCTGCCAGATGACAATATTGGGAATAAAATATATGCCAGCTGTTCTCCAGAGTATTAAAAAAATAATAAATAAACTTTGAGATCCATATGTTATCACGGAAGGAGTACTTGGCTGGGTCACCCTCATGGTTTCCTTTTGTGTGTATAAAATAGCCATGATTGAGAGGTTCTGTGTTTTATAAACTAAGTTTAAAACATCAAATCTAAGTTATTTCATGCAAAATGTTTGGTAGCACAGATTCATTTTAACTAAAACACAAGCATTGATAAAAGTGGTTTAGTTTCATTCCTAGATGAAGGCACTCACCTTAGGATATAAAAGAAATAAAACCTTGAAAATGTGCATTTTAATTCTGTATTTTAATTTAATTACAACGGACAGATGGACAGATTTTAAGATTTTAACTTAGTTTGAGATTAAATTATTTGAACCCGAAGTCAGCACCCAGCATTATTTTCAAGTTTCTCCGTGCGTTTTAAAAACAGGATCATCGTACAATATTTATTATACAATTAGGATTATTATACAATTAGGATTATTACAATTAGGATACAAAATCTTCATCGATTTTATGTCCCTCTCGGAAATATCAGTATATGTAGCACATTTGCATCTATCACCCAGAGATTTAATTGATGGAATTCATAACCATCAAACGACACTCATTTCTTCCTGTTCTTCCTCTCTGAGGCATAGGCCACACACTGGGGATGAGGTTCCAGACTGTTCCTCCCTTGAAAAAGGAGTAGATTTGGTCTGCACAGAAGGGAGGGTCTTTGCTTTGGGAAAGCTGGCACAGATGAGCAGGAGGCCCCGTCACTGTCAATTTATTATCAAGCCATTCTTTGTCCCTGGAGGAAGGCTTTAGAATTTCTAATCTATGATGATTCACACTGGGGAAGCACCTCTCTTTCTCATTTTGTTACTCCCACCTGGAAGGCAACTATCATCCAGTGGCTCATTTGCAAAGGAGCAAGTGAGGAGAAGTGATGTGTAGATAGAGACCCTCCTTTGCTTTTTCTTGGGGTAGGTGCCTGTGCTAACAGCCTTCCGAGGGCTGTGGGGAAGCTGCCGCGGAATCTGAGAAACCCAGACATGAATGCGTCGGCCTTGGTGCATTTTCCTGTCATGCTAATTTCCCCTGTTGGAAACTTGGTGCACAAAAACACAAGGTTTTCTACACCCGTTTTAGACCTCATCCTCTCCATGTCTCATCCTTGGGAGTTTGTTGTTGTGTCGTTGTTGTTGTTGTTTTTAATAATTTTTAAAAATTTAGAGATAGCACCAGTGGTTTTCGGATTTCCCTTGATAAGACTTTCACCCAAAAGCTGACGGAACACTTAAATTCCCAGCGTGCTGCAGTGTGAGGTGATTATCTAGCTTACTGTTTTCAAACGCTGGGAAGTCGAGGAAGCGCCAACAAACACAACAGGGAGGTAGCAGACTGACCCCCAGCAGAGAAACAATCGGGTCTAGCAGAACGTTCAGCTGTGGGGCCAGCAAAGAAAAGCTGACATCCAGATGCCAGTGCTTTGGAAATTTTATCTGGAGTTGTACATATGGATTCTGCATCTGCTCGGGTTATGCCAGCCGTCGGCGTCCAAATCGACACAGCTACCATGGCACGAGTGGGCAGAGGCACGACTGTCTGTCTGGGTCTCTGCTAAGACAGCTGTCAGACGCTGTGATGGTAGCCTTATGATCGCTGATTTTCGGAGGACCAGCCTGGGCTCTCTGAGTGATAGGTTTTAAGGACCCACGAGTCATTTCCGAACCACCACGGCTGGAGGAAGTTGACGATGGTGAAGAACGTACACCCGCAGATCGGTGGGTGCGCGTGCATGTGAGGGAGTAGATAATTAAGATTTTTTTTTTTTTTTTTTTTTTTTTTTTTGGCCAGTATAATCGTGCTCAAGGAAAATGAGGACCAAGTGATTTAGGACAGTGATTTAAATCCATACGTGTGAATTGTTGTCCATCTTCTATCATAGAAAAATGGTTAATAAATCTCAGAGTGACAGTAAACAGCTTTTTCCTCTTGCATGTGAAAAATGAGACCCAAGTCCAGAGTATTTGCCTTTCAGTAAGTACTTTTCTTATCTCATCATAATTGCCCCAATAGCAAGCTAAGTGACTCAGCATAATCAATTCACCTTTTCATCTCTTGCATTCCCCAGAATCCTTCTTAAAAAGAGAAGAAGATAGGTTTATCTCTTGTTATCTCAAGTTAGTATCTTGAACAGGGATAACCAATGGGCAAGAGTTATGCACTGGAGGCCAATTTATATCTTTACTTTCAATTTCAACCGTTTCTTTATGGAACCTTCTATCTTTATTGAAATCATCAATTCCTGATAGATAACTGGATAGGTGTAGGAGAAAAGAATGATTTATGTTGTTGTTCTTTTTAATTTGTCTCTGTATTAGAAACCTATTTATCAATAGTTTGGGGGACTTTGGTTAAATTGCTATGCTTCTTCTATTTTATTATAATAACTTTGCTAGCAAGTTATAAAAGCATTTATTAAGCTTTAAATATGTTAGGGAAGTTCACAGCTTTTGCAAAGTGATATACAACAGGGATTGACATTAACAAGAACCTGGTGAGTATCCTTACATGCTATATATATGTGTGGTATGTATTTTATATATATATATATATATATATATATATATATATATATAGCTGTGTTTTAATTTCTCTTTTGCGATTAGATGTTTTGGTGAAGAAAATATGCACTCCTAGCATTAATGACACTGTAGGTCATTTTTTTTTTTTTGAGGTTCTATTTATTTGAGAGAGAGTGAGTACAGTTGGGGGGAAGAGCAGAGGAAGAGGGACAGGCAGACTCTGTGCTGAGCATGGAGCCTAATGTCAGGTTCAACCCCATGACCCTGAGATCATGACCTGAGCTGAAATCTAGAGTTGGATGCTTAAGTGACTGAGGCATGCAGGGGCCACCTACTCTAGGTCATTCTTAAATATGTTTTGTCAGTCTTGGGTTTGGCCATGTCTGTGGTATTCCTGTTGATCTAGTGTACACAGTCAGGCTTGATTTTGTCCCCTTGATTTAGGTCCTTTGATCTTAGCATTGAAGCATTTCTGTCAAGGTGAAGAAACCAACATGGAACCAGAACCTCAAGTGACATGCCTAGTAAGAAGGGCCTTGGCTTTATAATTTTTAGTTTACTGTAACTCAAAGGCTCACACTTATTTACATACCTTTCCTACTCAGAGGTTGGTCTGTCTAACATTAGATGAGTAATGGTCCTTTTTTTATCTACCTTAGGATTGTATGGCCTGGAATATCCTGTCTTCAAGAGGAATGGCTAGCTAAGCTTCCATGAAGATAGCCTGAGTATTTGGGTTTGGGTGCGTCGGGTAGTATTCAAACTAACTGAAGAAAAATATATCCCCTCCTCCAGTTCCACTCTCCACACTGGCACAATTCAGAAGCCTGCAGCTTACCTGAGGAGAGCCTCTGGGGCTCTAGCCACAGTATTTGATTATCCTTTTTTCTGGCCTAAATGGCTGGTAATGGTCAGATTATGACTAAAAATAGAGATTCTCCTAGAATATTGGATATATTCCCGGAGGCTATCAAAGCAGGTCCCTGTCTTTACTCAGTTCAGGCATCCAGATGCAGAAGTTTAATGGTCTAGGTCTGTCAGCCCTTGTCCCTAAGTCCTATAGAAGGGCAGGAGAAGGGGAGAGCTATGGAAAAGGTGGTCTCCCAAGGTGTCCAGTGTAAAGAGTCAGTTGGTGGTGGGTCCCCTATCACAAGGGTCTCTTAGCAAAAATGATGATTGATTTATCACTAATTTGCATACTAATTCAACACCTATGTATTTATGTTATTATTCACTACTGCATTTTGCAATTAGATACACCAAATACCAAGAAATAGTTATGGCCCTTGTTCTTATGGATTTCTCTAGTCAGGTTAAGGAGATAGATATAAAAATAAGTAATTTATATAATTTATAAATTTTATGAAAATATATATTTATATATAAATACAATTTATATATAAATTATACATATATAACTTACATATAAATATATAAAATATAAAATAAATAAGTATTTTATAATAGATATAAAAATAAGAAAAAACCTCTGAGGACCAGACCTAGAGTGATGAAACACTCAAAAAGTAAAGGAGGACCTGAGGGAGAAGGCTTAAATTCTCCATCAAGAATCAAAGAAGGTACCACAGGTTGTGTGATCCTTGAGCAGGACTTGGTGGGTGAGTGCAGTTCTACCAAGTGTGGAAAAAAAGACCCTTCAGGTGATGAGAATGGCATGTCCATGTGCTCAGGGCTTTGCAAAGATGGAGGAAGGAGTTCTATGGGAATATAGTATGGGGGCTATGTAAACGTTAGCATTAGCATTCTATTCATTTTTTTGTTCAAAGAGAATTTACTGAGTGCTTATTTTGTGCCTGTCCAGAGTTGGACTTGAGGGATATGAATAAGAGATCTCCCTCCTTCAGGGAACATACAGTATTATGAGAAAGACAGACATTCACATAGTTACTTCCTCATGGTGGGTAAAAGAGGGTAAAGAGAGGAGTCTAGATAGAATGTCTGGTTGAAACCAAACGCTGGGGCTTAGGGCTTGGACTTTACCCCCAAGTCTATGGTATAATTGGGATCTTGGTGGGAGGTAAATGCAGGAAGAAAAAAAAACATGTGGGAAACAGGAACAACCAGCAGTGGTTGGGATAGTCTCCGGCAAAGGTGATGAGGCTTGCACTGGGAAGTGATCATGAGATTGTGGTGGAGACAGAGCTGAGAGATGTTTCAGAAAAAAATAGTCTATTCTTCTTTATGGGCTGGGAAACTAAAGCTTAGACAAGTAAGTTACTCAGATTCATAGAGATAGCAAATAATACAGCTGAAGTTGGAACTCAGACAAACCGATATGTGGAGACTGCGGTCTGAGGCGGTGGGTGAGAGAATGAGAGCTTAAGTTTTAAAACAACAAATTTTTTATCGTGCATATTTCATAGGAGCGATATGGGGATTAAATAATATAACCCCTGGATAGCCTTTTGCGCCATGCCTGGCAACTAGTAAGGGCTCCATATCTGATACATGTTATTACTGTTTTAATCACTATTGGAAAACCTTTGTTCTTTGTCTCCTCTTCATGGGGCACATCACCTCTGCATATGCTGTAGACTCTTCAGCTTCGTGGAGTTCATGAAAGAAATAGTTCTGCGAAAGATACTGGGAGTATCCTGCCTTCAAAAAGACAGATGTCCTGGTATTGTGTAAAACACATTAACAGATCCTTGGCAAGACAGTGTAAGGGGGTAAATAATGATAATCCTTTAAAACAAATGAGCGCTCATTATTAATACATTTGGAATATAAAAATGTTAGTCATTTAGAACAAATGTCACAAAAATATTCTACCATGGGTTCTTGGCTTTAGAAACCGTGTGTGTTCCTCTGAAGTCCTTTTAATAATGACAAAGTCACTTCTCTCAAGATTGCTTTGCCAACTTTACCAGGGGGAAAGCAGAACTTGCCATGGGAACGTGACTGGGTTAATTCACTGGCCTTCCTAATAACCCTCAAAATGCGTCTGTTATTAGAAAATGAACTTCATGTTCACTTTTATGTTCAAACTCGAGTGAAAGAATTAGACACCTCGGTTTTGTTCTTTCCTTCGTGTGTCCTTTACAAAGTGACGCTTGCAGCTCTCACATCTTGGAGGGCTTGAGTGAATTGAACAGGGCTGTTGCTTGGGCTGAAACCACAATCTCAATTGCCTAAATTTTAGTGGGACATTTAGATGAAGCGAAAAGGTTAAATTGATCTTGGGCACTCCTTATTGTAGGGGAAAAAAAAAGCAAGTTTAACTTAATACTTGTTTATGATTTCATTTTGGAGCTAAGGCATTATTAGCTTTCTCTCGTTAGAAAATAGAATTTTTTTTTCTTTTTTCTGTAAACCAGACACAATTTTTGAGTGAGGCGTGTTGTTCCTCTCTTTATGTGTGTTCACACTAAGTGCTGGTATAATTCCATTATGTTTTGACTTGACATTAAATAGTTACCTTGAAGATACACTTCCTAGCAGTCGTGTTCTGATAGTGACATATTGTACTGTTTGAAGGGTGTCATATGGTCATCTGTCAGCCCAAATGTTGTCCATGGAAAGAATTTTATTCTTCAGATGTCATCTAGAATGCCTCATGTTAAAAAAAAAAAAAAAAAAAGAAAGAAAAGAAAGAAAGAAAAGAAAAATCTAACGGTAGTCACAGAATCTGCATGTGAGGAAGTGAGGGAGGCTGGGATGGACCCAAGGTAGGTAGAAAGGGATCAGCCCACTCAGAATACAGCCCTTCTCAAATAAAGATGAACTGTTATACTTTGAGGCATTTTAAATTTGATGGGATTATATCTTATGGCAGGAAAACACACACCTCCTTTAAGAATTTTTGGTACCCATCCCTCCTTGTCTCTTGACATGCAGACAAAGATGCCAACAAGATTCCTGGCAGTGATAGCATAGAAAAAAATGCCATCTCCCTACCAAAAAACCCAACAATCTGAATAAAATGTAGGAGACCAAGGCTTGCTTTATCAGAGATTAGAGCGTTAGGAAAAAGAAGAACATGTTCTTGCTTCAGAATAATTTAGCAGTCAATATTTCTAGCAGTAATATTTCTTTCAACAGGAATTAAGATGCTGGTTAGACACCTCATCCCCTATTACATTATAGATCTGCTCCAGCTGTGGCTGTTTCTCTACAGAGAAAAGGGCAGGTCTAATAGCCAATTTGTAGGGTATACTGCACCAGTCTGTAGCCGATGGATGTTCCCTTCTAGCTGTATTTTCCTTCTCTCTAATCTTTGCCTGGAAAATACCTAGAAAGTCATGGATGCTGTTGTTTTCCCCATCGTTAAAATGCGGGGGAAAAATATGCATCTGTGTTTGTATGTTACCTTGCATTTTTAGGATCTAGAATCTATACCCACACCAAGAAAAGCAGGGTGACACCTGTTTGTTTCTTATTTAATCACTGCATTTCATTGCTGAATTCTCTCAAAGTTAAAATAACTACATTTCTTCCTTCCTGATCCTTTTTTTTTTTTGCAATTTAATTAAAAACAGTAGTTCTGTTACTTAAAAGAGGAACTAAAAAGGCACACTGTAAGTCTTGAACTTTTTTTTTTTCTTTTTAAATAAATGTGTAGCTTAGAACATTTGCTGATTTGGTTCTTCACCTCTCCATGCCATCCGTTTATAGAATGCACCCCTCCGAACTATGTAATGTCCATCAAGGTAACAAGAAAGGGACTACTAAGGCCCAGGAATATAAAACATCATGATACCAAAGCATATCATCAAATATGAAGAGACAAGAATAGGTACTGTAAGCAGAGAGAAAATAGAAGTTCATGATTTTGAGCTTATATCTTAATTCACTACCAACATTATTAACTTCACTTTTCATTCAGGTTCATGGCTTCTCTAAGTTTTGCTAGAAAGAGAAGGGAAAGAGAGGAAGAGGTAAAGATGGAGACAGAGTGGTGATATATATATATATTTTTTTCCTTCAGGGCTGAGAAAACATTGTGTTGAAGTTTTCATGGTCAGATATAGAAAAAGCACAAAGTGAGGCCAATGGCAATAACCTTGCAGTTAATCCTACGGGATGCCATGTTATTTTTCTTGGCTTTTCCGGAACTTCAGAGAAATGTTCACCCTTGGGTATATTGATGGCAGCAGAAGGTCTTGGATCAAACTCCCGGATATATTTTATCTCAAACGTACCACAATTTTAAAATGACTAATTGAATTTCACATAAAGAAAGTAATTGTACTGATGAAGATGATTGCAATGAAGATGAATAAAAACATTTCCTAACAATCAGCATCCAAACCATTTCTGGAACTTTCTTTCAGATTTGGGTTGACATTTCCAGTTGTCAAGAAAGCAAGTTAAAATGACAATTCTTATGAGATTATTATATATTTTTTGAGAAAATTAGTTTGACTAATAGGATTATCTCGATAGTTCAAAGACAGGTGGGTAATAATCCTCTTGTTATAGTCTACTGTGTACAGATGTAAAAAATGGCTCATTTTCCTGCTTTAAAGGTTGCCTCTGGATTATAACATATATATATATATATATATATATATATATACACACATACATAACATATATGTATATATGTACATATATGTTACGAGACATATAATGTCATATATATATTTATTTTATATATGTACATATATAAAATAAATATAAACTGTACAACTGTTGAATCACTGAGCTCTACCGCTGAAACCGATAATGCATTATATGTCAATTAACTGAATTTAAATATAAAAATACATATAAAGTATATGGAAAGGAAGGAATTAATATTTCCTGAGCATCCATCATATGCTGTGTAACTGCACTCTTAGCATTCACAATCTCCCAGGGAAAGAGCTGTTAGCATTCCCATTTTATAGATAAGAGAAAAAAGGCTTAAGGCATTTAGCTAGTAAGTGACGATCACAGGATCCGTACCTAGCTCTCTCTGAGCCTGGGGACTATGCTTTTTTTGCATATAAATTTTAATAAAAAATAAATGCAATAATAGCTTAAGAGGTACTGAAGCTCAGAATTGGACTAAGAATTTATCAGCATAAGACCTGTATTAATATCCTATTTCTTTTGAGACTGATAGAACATTCTTTTGTGTTTTGTTATGATTATTTCCATATTTCCCAAGGGTCTGAAAGCCTGGAAAGCCCCTAAAAGCTAGTAGATGCTGTTTTAGTGTGTTGTTTGCATAGTATCTACTAAAACAAGGACAGATTTTACATTTCGCCATTCGTGTTATCCTGTTTTCTCTCTCACTTTTGGTCTTCTGCCAATCGAATTTTGCCTTTTTTTGTACTCCCATGTCTTTTCTTCCTCTCCTACCCCGTGTCTTCTCAATTCATAAAATGTGAACTTGGAACCTGGAGGTTAACAGCAGAAAATGATCCTATCAGTCTTGTGGCCGTGGCCGTGGGTTGTGATTTGCTGAGCACCTGCAGGAAATCGCTTTTGCTGGGGTGAACTCTGGTAGATGTGCCCCCCCCCCCCCCCCGCCTTAAACCCTCCTTTGTGATAGCCATGAGAAAATGTCCTTTCTCTCGAGTACATTTTTCAAGGTAAATATATTCATTTTTAAAATTATTTTGTACTAAATGATACGACAGCACTTTGTATATATTGAGATGAGTGATGACCTGGGAAGTAATGGCTCAGGTCTGTTTGTTAGCAATCTGTTAATAAAGCATGCCTATCTCAAGATGCTTTATTTAATGGGGGGTCATTATTAATGGATGATTTCCTTAACCGAGCAAAATGTTACCTCTTAAGCTAGGGTCACCGTATTTACTGATAATTTTTTAAAAAGTGGCGAGGGAGATACTTCTATGAGGGTAGTCCAATAAAGGAACAGGGATGTCCCATAAAAACAGCTGCTACAAATTTGCATTTCTATGGATGGCGTACTTGAGCCAAAGGATAGAAGTTACCCACAGCTATGCATCCCATCTAGCAAGCTCTGGTGGGAGCCTTTAGGCCGCTTCTGAGGCCCAGTGTCTTCTGCTTCCAGTTCTTTCCACTTGAGCTGCTGCTATGAGTTATATGTATTTTAAGTACTATTCCTCCTTTGCTGTTGCAAAAAAATAAAATAAAATAAAGGGAAGAATAGGTAGAAAATTTTATTTACTCATGGAACAAACTGAAATCGAGTTAATTTTCAGGTTTGCAGCTGAATTATTAGAGATTACTGTGTTACAAATGGCAAAAGAAGGGCCCCTTGCCTGTGTGGTAATGCTGTCAGGGAGCCTGTGGCTGTTAGCCCAGTTCATGATGTATGATACCGCAGGCATTTCAGCCCTCTCCGGGGATCTCTGGTCCTACCATAAGGTCAAGAGTTAACTACTTGTATTTTAGCTGTGTACTGCTATCAATACCGCTCCTATGGAAACCTCACTTGACGTCATTTTTGAATCTTTGTGACTGTAGTCAAGCTTTAGTAAAAGTCAATAAGAACATTAGACTGTTGTCTATATTATTACTTGCCACTTCCTGTCAGCAATCCACCAATTCATTAGCAGAGAGTTTTGGAACCCCTGCTTGATTACTTATGCAGTCAATAGCGAGGCTTGTCTGCATTCATAATTGTTTGATTTTATGGCCTCTTCTTTAAACAAACATTGTCTATGGTAATGTGATGCCCTGATGGATGGGAAAGGTTTTGTCTGTGAATATCATTTAGATAATTAAAAATGACAGATGAAATCGCCCGCTGTCTTGACCTGTACTTTGTTCCCTCAGTGATGCTGAAGAGATGCTGATTGCTGTCAATCAAAACCCATTGGAGGTTTGTAAATTCTGGCTGCTGTGAACTCTGACCCCCACTGTTGATCTGAAATAGATAATAACCTTGAAATTCTATTAGAATTTAAAAACAGTTTTACTAAAGGGGCACAGTATATATTTCTTTTCCTCTAGAACACAGTTACTTAATGTCACTCTTTGCAATATCCAGAATTAAAGTGAAATATAATGCTTATTAGCAAAGCTTAATGTAACAAATCAGAGCAAATCTTATTCTGTAATCCCAAACTCCTGATTAGGATTCCCATCTTCTGGCTAGGAGAGGATACAAACTTCAGCTTTTGCTACTTCCCTGGCTGTTAAGGGTTACAACTTTGTTATCTTTGTTGGGTTTTTTGTTTGTTTGTTTGTTTTTGGTTTTGGGGGTTTTTTGGCTCATGTTTACTAATTCTGTTGTTGAATGAATTATGTTCATGCCAGCATGATTTTCATTTAGTATATTTTTTCCCCATCTTTATTGTGTAAATCTTTCAAACCACTACTTTCCCTAAACCAAAGGAAATAACCCAACTAGAATTTTGAAGACAGTAAAGATACAAAGGCCACCGTTCATGCCCAAAGTTCTCAACAAACATCATCAAAACCTTAGGTCAAGAGATCAGGCTGATAAATACATTTGCCTTGCAAATTGTTTTTATCACTACCCAGACACTTAAAAAATATTCAGAAGCCCCACTAGTATTTAAAATACACATGCAGGTCGATGGTCATGGGAACGGAGGAAGAGAACATTCTCATTTCTCAATACAGGAACCATCAAACTAGCCCACAGCAAAAAAAAATCATTAGCAAATTCTATAGCCTTGAAAATTAAAACAATTAGGCATTAGCAGTTTTCCGTACACTGGTTATAGCAAAGATACATAATAGCAGGAGCAGTGCAAGAAGAGAATTACAAATAGCAGAGATCTCTTGAAAGGTGATGGTGAAGTAGTGTTGGTTTTTCTACTAGAGAAACTTCTTCAGAGTTTAATGAATTTCTGAAGGGTCACATGAAGAGTTATTATCATTGTTTTGCATTTCGTAATCAGCAGATACTTTGAAATAATATTAGTTATGTCAGTGCCTCAGTGATGATGGAAAATAAATATTATCCTTGATATTTGGCAGTTGATGAAAGTATCAGAAGCATAATTCTTACCTTTATTTTGAGGGCACTTATCCAGAATCAGCCATTAACTATCTAAGGATACTACTGTTTCACAATTCAGGTGTTCTTTTTTTTTTTTTTTTTAAACCTGGTCAATGAGTTTTAGATAAATTTATTATTGCCTAATAAAAACTAGTACACTAAATATAAATGTAAATATATCTATTTTTAAAACTTGTGTTAAACAGCTTAGCACAAGTCTACCTTTTCAGTGGAGTTTTTCTGTTCTTTCAAGTACCCTGACGGCCAATTCCTGTGACATTTGGGCACTTATCATGTTTTGCCTTATTAGCACTTCCGTTTATTCATTCATTCACTCAATCATTCACCTTTTTATTCATAGCAAGTATTAATTAAAGAACATTCGGGTATTAAGCACTTTCCATCGCACTAATTATTCTACATTTTCATCTTATCCCCCCAGATAAATCAAAGGCAAATGGACTTGGACACCCAGTGTAGCCTTCGTAGACGAGGTTTTTCCCACTTCCAGCATGAGTATCTTTATCTCCCCTGAGTGGCTTTGCCTGGCACGTTCTCAGGAAGCATCTAATCAACTTTTCACATGGGCTTGTTTCGCTTGGTTGTTGTGAGAATGAGGAGTGAGAAAGGGAGACTGAAGAGCCTATGAACTTTTTTGAGAAAAGTGGCTTGCAAATTTGGTTAGCCCAGGCTCTATGGTGGTTTCCATAATGAATGTGGAGTCTTGGCCCCTTTGGATCATAAACATCCCAGCCTCAGCTGAATCAAGGATAGCGTGACACGACTTTCATTTTCCCTCCCGAATTCTTCTTTCTTTGCAACTTTGACATAGCACCGTTTGATTTAATGGTGAAAGTACAGTCTCTACTTCCCTTGACTCTGGGCATGAGAGAGGGTCAAACATGTGAGATTTCAGTTCAAGGACAATATCTTAATTATTTTATTTTGACCTGGTACATTACAGAATTCCCTGCTAGCTGCTGGGCTGGTTGAGTTTTGTATGCCAGAACAATTATTTGTTTCAGATTTAACTCATGCCACGTCCACTAACAGTTGAAGCCCGTTTGGCCAGGAGAGAAAACGAGCTAGCTACAAAAAAATCTTCATGCTTCCAGGCCTTTCTGTTGTTCTTCTGTTCTATATGATACCATATTCACAAATCATGCATAATCTCCTAAATCCTAAATCTCTGGGCAAGGACTTTTTGTGCTTATTTGTCCACTTTCTTTTTTGGACCTTTTGTGATGCTTAAGATACATGTGAAAGCATCTCAGTTAAACTTATTCCTTTATATTCGCTGTGTATTGAGTATATACATAGAGCAGATCTGTCCATGAAAATTGTCTCCAGTCTAACACAGCTTGCACAAATGCTTGCTTTTAGAGGAATTTCATAACCCGGAACATGTCTAGTTCTCAATTATTCTATGGTAACCTTATTTTGATGCTCAAGACTTCCATTCTGGATGTGATGTGGATGCGAACATAAAATGGGGGTGTTGGAACCGATTTTCACGGTATAAGGGGAGGAGATCAGATCCACAGGGAGTGGTAAGCTTGGCACTGAATTAAGAAGAGGGTGCTTTCTGGCCTTTTAAAAGTAAGTTGTAATATTGACATCTTCAGAAGCCACCTTGTGCCAAACTCATACCTGTTACAGATCTATGACTGGCTGCTGACCCAGTGATCTGTGTCTTGGCTCTTGGCAGAAAGGCTTATAAATGGAGCTCCAGAGAGAGATGGAGCTTCTGCTAGTCCTTGTTAAGCACTCTACGAGGCACTTTGGAGCTGACATCATCTCCTCTATTCTGTGTTGAAGACAGTGATGATTCCCATTATTCAGACGGAGAAGCTAAACCAGAGAATCTAGGTAATACGCTCCCAGTCCCACAGTTACCAGGCCGCAGAAATGGGATTCTGTCTTTAATTTTTCTGAATCGAAATCCAAGGTTCTTTATGCTACAACCCAGCCCTTCAAGGTGTACCATTACATCAGCACTTTATTCTAATGAGTCTCTTGCATGAAGTTCATAATACTTTTATTGTTGCAAATAATTGCTGCTGTGTGTGTGGACCAAGGTTTTGACTAAGTGTCTTAACTTAATTCAGTTGGTTCTCCAAAGAAACGGAGGAGGCAAGGATTATCATCTACATTTTGGGGGTGAGAAGATGGATGTTTAGAAATTAGCTCATCCAGGGTGCCTGGGTGGCTCCGTGGGTTAAAGCCTCTGCCTTCGGCTCAGGTCATGATCCCAGGGTCCTGGGATTGAGCCCCACATTGGGATCTCTGCTCTGCAGGGAGCCTGCTTCCTCCTCTCTCTCTCTCTCTGCCTGCCTCTCTGCCTACTTGTGATCTCTGTCTGTCAAATAAATAAATAAAATCTTTAAAAAAAAAAGAGAGAAAAAGAAATTAGCTCATCCAAAGTACAGACAAATCCAGCCAGAATTCATATCTGGCTCTGCCTCTGTCCAGAGCTAATGCTCTTGACCATGGCGCTCTGAGAAGTAGCATGAATATAGCAGAGCAGACACTTAATCAATTAGATACCCTTGATGCCAGCCCTAACAGGATAGAATTCCAAACGGGTCAGACATAGGCACGCAGGTTCTCTGATTATTTAACTGAATTCCGTCCACTTGGCGGGGTGGGGGAGGGGGCGCAGGGGGAAGCTGGTAATTTTTGTTTGGCTTCATTTTCCCAAGTTCAGCCAAACTGATTTACATGAATCCCCCAATTATCTTTTCAGTATGCCTACGCCAGAAATTTTGTTAGAGAAACGTTCTTTTCATTTCACCCTCTAAGAGAGGGATGATGAAGAAAAATCAAGGACTGGTGGCAGCTGTGTCTCAGAGAGAAGGTTTTTCCTACCCGGTTATCCAGTTGTTTGGAGAATAGCAAGCCCAGACTATTCAGAGAAGAGTCTAATTTCCCAATGATTAATAATATTAAAGAAAGTTAAATGAAGCAAACAGCATGCCACTCTGTATAGGGCCCCAGTCAAAACCACACTGCCCAATTCCCCTTTGCTATTGGGAATGTAATTACTGAACCTTTGTTCATGTGAAGTAAATGAATTTTGAATCCTCTGTATATATAATTACCCAAGACTGAACCTTTGTTATTTTCCTTACCAAAAAAACAAAACAAAACAAAACAAAACAAAACAAAACAAAAAAACAGCAATCCAGGTAAACCTCTGTGGTATATTCGGAGCACTATTTACTTCCCCAAATCTCCATACTATTTTAACTTGCTCTTAGTAATATGCTCTAAGTGTTATTGGATTTATTAGCATGCTTTTGTAAGAGCTTCCTCTTAACAAGGATGTTTATTTTGCCAGTCTACTTCTGGTCTACTGTTGACTTTTTGTTTGGCCCTAAATGTAACTTGGCCTTAAAAAAGTACAGATTTTTAAAGATTTGTGACACAGATCTAAAAGAGTAAATCTGTAAAATACTGGAAGTGCTTTGCCCATGAATAGGACCCATCTATTCTCTGGAAATGGAATTTTTATGGCTCCGGTCATTACTCTCATAGAGCAAAGAAGTGTTGATTGTTCATTTTGAAGAGATGGAGAGAGTTTAAAATTACCAAAATTTGTTTAAAGCACATAAACTCTACATTTGAGCACATAGTGATTTTTTTTTTTAATTCTGAGGGGCTCCCGAGGTTATATTTTGCTAATTTAATTTAATTTATGAAAATTAATTATGACAATAAAGGCCATGATTATAAGCCTTTCACACTGTCCCACTGTGACAATTAGCTCCCAATTGTTAGGCCATTTATTTATTAGAACATTAAAAATTGGAGCTGTCTTGACTTGTAACTGAAAATAGATTATTATTGAGGTTGCTTATGAACCCAAAGGACACACCATAAAGTGTTTTATTGGTTGAGGATAACAGTGTATTTCAAGATAATACAGTTGGGTCACCTCTGATAGATTTCAGGGGCGATGTTGTAAAAGGTGTCTAACAGGTGACTTTCCTCCCAAGTCTGTCATATGGCCAGTTTTCTTTAGTGAGAAAGAACTTTTAAAATAAGTGTATTGTTTGTGAAGAGAGTCTGACGTGCAGGCAGCATGATCAAAGGGATCGTTTTTTTCCTCAGGAACATGGAGAGCTTGCCTCTTCCAGGAGAACAAGGTAAGGCAGACGTCCCTTAAAGTATGCAGGCTGTTTTCTAAAGAGCAACAAGGAGAATGAGGAAAAAGCCTCCATTAAACTTTCAAAGAGACATGTGTTTCAAACAGACTTGTTCAGCACTAACTCCCTCCGTAAGAGTGCAGCAGCTGTAGATGTCTGTGCTCTTGGGGACGGTCGACCACCACACGGCGTGAGGGGAAGACATTAGAGAGAGAAACAAGAAATGTACTGCGTCCTTTCTCAGTGACAGTCCTGAACTCCTGATTTGTTGTAGGTGAAGTTTAGGTGTCCCTCTCCCCACCCAACTTATCTCACGGAAATAAGTCATTTCCTTTTCTTTATAAGTAGTTATTTTGATTTATTTTGATTTTTTAAACTCCCTAGCCTTAGATCAGGAAGATTTCTTGATATTTACTCTACATCTCTATTCAAAGGCAGTATAAGGTAGTGGTTAAGGGCAAATTCTCCTTTTTTGGGTAGCAGGCTCAGCTGCCTATTAGCTGTGTGATCTTAGGCAGGTTGCTTTAACCATCTGCCTCAGTTTCCTCAAAAAACTGGAAACTGAACTGATACTTCTAGTCTGAAGGGAGAAAGCATGTAGAATAAATAATAGAAACATAATCCATGCGCTATACACAGTAGCTGCTATAACAATATTTTTATTGCCCAAAATAATAATTTTTGGTTACTTAAGCAACTTTTTTGAGGTTTAGCAGCAAAACCCCCCAAAACTGTATTTGCTGTTTCTGCTAATTAAACTTGTCATTTTCCTTCACCTTTGCACATTTTATGAGAATTGCCTTTATATTTTAAATACAGCTCAAAAGTCCATTCTAGACTAAGTACCTTGTTTAATTTGTCATACGCACTTGTCATTAAAAGGGATTAGTGAAATACCTGAATCGAAGCACTCAAGCTCCAGAAATATTATCTGAATTCTGAGAAAAGAGACGATCTTGAGGGATATAATAATAAATACCCACCTGAAAGTGTGGAAATCGTGCTCACACCTTACCCCTGTGGAAAATCTAAGTCAAGTTCTGACTTGCTGGGGCAGAGAAAGAAGAAAAAAAAGATTTCTGACACTATATGGATTTATTTTGAATTTCAAGTCCCGCAGCATTAAGTAAAGGCTAACACTGGTGGTTGTTTAGAAAATCAGAGGTATACTCTTGCTGTAAAATTGTTCTGCCAGACACATTAATGGACCTAATTAACAAAAATACAAATGGCTCTAGAAAGAATATGGACTAGAATTTAGATAAACAGCATAACCAGAGACACTCTTATTTTGACTGGAGGAAAGTTCAAGTGTAAAGTCCTCTTGCCTCTTCTAGACAATTCACTTCTAGTGGCATTTGGAAACATTTTTAATTAGATGACTGGTGGTGTGTATTTGCCCATAGGGGGGAAAGAAGTCATACCAGGCATTTTATTAATACCTATCTGGGATTTCACTTTTTTTTTTTTTAAGATTTTATTCATTTATTTGACAGAGATCACAAGCAGGCAGAGAGAAGGGGAAGCAGGCTGCCTGCTAAGCAGAGAGCCCAATGTGGGACTTGATCCCAGGACCCTGAGATCATGACCTGAGCCTAAGGCAGAGGCTTTAGTCCACTGAGCCACCCAGGCGCCCCTGGGATTTCACTTTTATCAAAGTTGACTGGATTGGAAACCAATTTACATGCTTTTTGTCCTTTCTCTTATGATGTTTTTCTCTTCACTTGAGAAGGGATTCCCAAGTAGATGGAGGAAGTGTCACTAGATTTCATACATACTAGATATTGCAGAATGCAAAGTTACAATGAGTGAGTTAACATGCAGTTTACAAAACATTACAAAATTGCATTTTAGAAGTCACCTCCTCAGAGCCTTATGAAAAACAGTCTTATGATATGCCTTAAGTTATTTGTTGACTTAATTCCAGAAATCTGGCAAGTCTGAAAGTTGGATTTCCACTGTCAAGCATCGTTAGAGGCCAGTGTAGAGAGTGTAGGATGAGAACCCACTTTCCCTTCTGGAGACATTTGTCTCCATGGCCTCAGTCACATTCCAGCCACAGGTCTCAGTACTTCCGGGAAGATCTAGACACAGCTGCCTTACTTCCAGGAAACTGGAATTTGTATTATTCGATAGGAAAGTGTTAAATAGAGGAGGTTAGGATTTGGAGGGTCTTCTTCTTGAATCTTTCGAAAATGAGTTAAGGGAGGACTTCTGACATGTCTCACTATAACCTGTGTGGAATATAGAGCCAGGTTCTGTCTTGGCCTTGGCTTTTCTGTGTGTCTTTGAGCACATTTCATTCCTGGTTATAAACTGAGTGCAGTAAGAAGGACTTTTGTGAGAAGAGGGTGATATTTTGAAGGTTAAATGAGATGATACCCATAAAGGGAACTACTCAGTCAGTAGTGGTTACTATAAAATATATTAGATTCAGTTTGTTATACTTTCATTTTCTGTATATACCCAGAATACCCAGAAAGACTCCTCTACTACATCCTATTTTGAAGAGTATACAAGTGCCCAATACCCTGTCCAAAGGCCTTCCTTCCTGGAGGGGCTGACAGGTCTTGGGTAGAAGCTCTTCCTAGCTGTGTAAGAGGAAGCCCCAAGGAAGGCATTGACATGAGAATCAACTCTATTTCAAGGTAAAAGACTTGTGCATATTTTTTAGGTTGAAGGAAAAAGAAATGTAACTTTCTGTGGCCTGAGAGGCCCATCAAAGACCAAAGCTTATCCCTACAGATAGATACTCATCTGGAAAAGCCATTGCCGGTCTCATACGCACCATACGTCTTACAATTCAGCGTTCAGTACCCATTCTAGTAACAAAGTCCTTTGTGTTCTTAGCTTAAGTACCTCATGATAACGGAGTTTCTTTCTGCTTTCCTGGCACTGAAGTCCCTTTCAAAACCAACATCCACTCAGTTTAGTAGTGTCCTATGGGTCCCAAGTTCTTCACTGCCATTTTTCTTCACAATCTGAAAAACCCCATTTAAAGTATCAAAGATCAATTAATACGTTCCTCCATGTCAAATGAGATTTTAAGTAATGTGACCTCCAAGAAATGGGTTGAAAAAAGTATTACTACTGGGACCCAGACAACCTCAAACTATACTTGGGGAGCGCATCTCTAATTAGGCATTGAAGCTGGGGGAGAGACTCCCAGATGCTCACTCTCTACTGAGCTGGCTCTGGACTGAGCTAGCAGGCTTGCAGAGTCACCCCCAGTCTCTCTTTGGTCACAATCCTTTCCTGAGTTTCAGATCAGGAAGTAAGAACGCTTAAGAATCACCACAGTGGCCTCTTTCCTGGCCTTCCCCAATTCCACCATCCTCAGGAGCCATAGCCAGTTTCCTGCCACTCTGTTGTCATCCTGTTATTTTTATATTTATTCATTTATGCATCCTCTTGTTGAGTATAATGTGCCTTCTCTGTGCCTAAGTGCTGACTATAGAGGCCTCAGGCATTGGTGCAAAGGCCCAGGAGTCTAACAGTCCAGAGAAGTACCATTTTTGACAAGGGCTACTAAGAGGTCCTTCATGTGTGTTGGTTCAGTGGTTGATTAAGTTCTAGCAAATAATAGGAGGGAGAGATCTCAGCTCTCCCTGTGTGGAGTAGGGCTGGGGGAACCATGCTTCTGCACCTCTGTAGGTAGCACGTTTATTGTGGATGCTGAGACGAGGCCCTGGTGGGGGCATAAGAATTTTGAGATCAAAGAGGTAGCCCAGAAGAGATTGGAGAAAAAATAGAAAGTCACCTGACAAAACCTTCAATCCCAGTTTTCCTTTTCATCAGCCATTGCATTTCCCTACTATGGCAGCATTTTTTAAAAGAAATGTTTCCAAAGCTACAAAGCTTTGAAATATTAAAGAGAAATAAATGAACCAGCACTTAGGAAGTTGGTTTGCTCACAGGAAATTCTGGGGTTTCTTTTTTTTTTAATCTGAAATTAATGTAGAGGCAGTTCCCCAACTAGACTGGAAAGCTTATTTGTTTGTTTTTGTAAATAGGCATAAAGAAAGAGCATAGAAAATGTGTACCTCACTCTTTGATGCTTAGCAGGAGGTTTGTGATTTTTTTTTTCATAACTTAGGCCTGAGAAAAATGCAATAGTACAATACATCACTGATACAACAGTCTGATAGATTTATAAAATGTTTAGTGAATGTATTCTGCTTAGACCAGCAGGAACACCTGCTTCTATTATTCCATCACTGATAAAATGGTAAACAGCTTATGTCAGTCATGCAGCTTGCATAAAACCACATAGTTTACTTGTGGGGTTGGCCATTTGTATGGAATTATACAGAGTTTGTGTCCAATCTCTTCGTTAAATGATTCAGTAAAATTATAGGGTCATAAATGGACAGTGACACCATTTTAGTCTTTGTTCAATTTATCTTTTCTGTCCAATCCCTACTTGTCTTGACCATACTTTCTCCAGTATAATCTTGAAGATGCACTTTTGGGGATTAACTGTGATTGTTGTCCGTGGGTCATTGTAGGCATCTAGATGGTCAGCCTGATGTCATTTCTTTTTTCTTTTTTTCTTTTTCTTTTTCCAGTACAGTTTGTTTTCTCTCTTGATCAATGAGAACTTTAACTTAAAATCTGACAGTCCTATATCCTCCTACTATCCTATTTAATGAAGCAGTAGACATCAATATTAGAGAAGAAAAAGTGCAACCATATTCAGATGTCATAAAGAGAAGGTTATAAAAGAACAGCACTCATAATGCTCAGTGTCCCTCCACTGACCTGGGAAATGGGGAGACACACTTTTCCCCTAGATGAAAACATTTTCCTATGCTAGCTGGAAGGGCCAACAAGTCTCATTGCCAAGTCCAAGAGCACCTGGTGTTTCTTACTTTCCTTGGACTGAAGGACTGAAACCAAATTCTTCATAGAGGCGTGGGTTCTTGTTGGGACACCACAGTGGCAGGCATTCTGCTTTTCCTCGGAAAATTAGAAGGAAAAACCTTAAATGTTGAGGTCTTATGCTTTCACCTTCTTGGCTTATGGAATGGGCCTCCAGGAGTCAAAGTAAAACATACGACATCAGATAGACTAGGATTTTATGGATGGACAAGGTAGTAGCACATAGGCAGACATCTCTCTCGTTTAGACATTCTTCATTGATACTGCTCTCCCCTACTTTTCATTCTCTTTAAGTCTTATAGCTAGTCTAGTATCTGTTTTACTGAGACCGGTGATATCAAATACTGTTTATCTCTTCTTACCAACAGACGGTACATGTTTTCATGCTCACCGAGATGCCTTTTTAAATCCGTGACCTTGTTTTTTGCACCTTTGGCTATCAGATTATTGAATATTAATTAGAGGCCAGGTAAGCTCAGATACCTACTTTTAACAATGCCTAAAAATTCTGTATAATTTAAAGATCCCATATAATAGAGACTACATGAAAAGGGCATAGGAGTTTCTGGAGAATGATAGGCTGCGCCCTCTGAGATGAGAATTATACATAGTTCGCTCAGTTTTACTTGCTAAAATCAAGCACAGAACATATTCAGTGAGTTCTGATGCCCAGTTCCTCCTCCCTGGAAGACGGATAATGTAAACAAAGAAATTTCCGTGTCTGGTCCAGTCTTTGTCTGTCTGTCTCATGTTGCTTTTGTTTTCCCCATCTGTATTGTAATGCCTGCATCTATCTTTGAGGCCTGTTTACTAAACCCAGAGAACTCTTGGTTTCTGCTTTTGCATCTGTGCCAGCCCTTGGTCTTGAGCAGTGGAGTTCCACAGGAGGCTTCGCTTCTGGTATGTTCTGCACAGTGTTGGTTGCCTGCTTTCCTCTTTGGTGGGAATGGCTGGAAATGGCTGCATGTTGCTGCAGCTCTCTGTCTTGGGTGCCTGGATGATCTGGACATGTGGTCTTTGTCCGCTGCCTCCTTTCCACCCTGTCAGCGTTTGGCATTGCTGTGCCATGGGGGAGGGGGAGGGGATGGGGAAGCCCTTCAGTCAGGAAGAAGTCACTTCTGAACAAAATAAGAGCTTCAGATGGATCTTCCATGGGGCAGAGTCACCATGCTATTTGTGAAGGACTGTTTTCCTCCTCCCTCTTACCTCAGAAGGAATTTGCAAGTGAGTAACTCAGAACTGTTTCATGCTCTCATGTGTTGACTAATAAATAATCAGTCTAAATCAAGTGCGCATAAATGAAACCATGAAGCTGACTACTACCATGTATCCTGGTGGGGTTTGACCACATCAGATTTTTGCCATCAAAGGCTTCCATGAGGCAACCTCTTTTACTAACTCCAGCTTGCAGGCAAACCTGAATTGTTTACATTATTTGATGGTTATTTTGCTTTGCCTTAGGAAAAACTTTTTAAAAACCCCTAGAAAAATCCCACCTTTAAAAATATCACAACATCTATAGGAGCATGATGAAGATTCATCATCGTTTCCTTTCTCTATAACAATATGAGATTTAAATTAAGGTGTTAGAAAACTCTTTGCCCTTACCATCCTAATACCCTGGTAAGAGTCTTCTCCTAGATGGATAGCATTTAACTCAGTCTCTTATTGTGGGTGTCTTGAAGTGGCATTAATTTTTCAGAGGATTGTGTATGGGAAGGTCCCTTCATTGAAGGGTACTCTACTCATTCATTCACAAATAAGAAGGTAAGAAAAGTCAGTGTATTCATTTAAATCTGATTAGTGTCCCCCTTCATTATTTTTTATATTAGCTCACCCTTTTGGCAACTAGTAATAATAATGATAATAATAATAAAAGAAATCTGGTAGTCTACAGGGTAATAAAATTTTTACCCAGGTAACATAAGAGATGAAGGAGAAGAATATCTTTCAAAAGTGAACTTTCTAAAACTCAAATATATGAAATAAATTAAACTTACACTAAATATATGTCTTAACTATATTGTCTTAACTAAAATATATGTCTTAAACTAAAATAAAATGAAACAAAGTAGATGTGTTTAATATCTCAATAAGAATACTATTCCTTGTAGCATTCTTCCCCTGTTCCAAAGAGCATAAGTCAACGTGTATCTATTTAGTCACATCTGTTATGTAGCAGAGTAATCTTATTCAAAACTGCCCTTAAAAATACAACTCAACGCCGCCACATGAAGCTCACATTATGCTGTTTCTGAGAGTTCTTCCTCTCTGCTCACATCAGGGATGGGCCACGTACACTAGTTTTAATCAACTACTCCATTTCTCTAACCCGGAATCACAATTTATGACTACCTTCAGAGAGAGTGCTTGGAAGGGCAGACCCCTTCTAATGACTTGTTAGCTTAACAATAAACCATTGAAGCTCCTAATTTGCCTATAAACACACGGTCCCACTGGCATTGCCCTACACAGCATAGTTCAAAGGGCCTAATAACTGCCCTTTTCTTTTATATGGAACTGTTTCAACCCCTGCTGAGACCTAGGAGATTAAGAATGTAAAGGGAAGTAAAGCTTCATTCCCTGTAAACTTGGCTCAAGACCTACAAATTATCTGTGGTCGCTAATTGAACTCTTTATTTCCTCCTCAGTGAAGCTCTTCAGTGGGTGATGCATTTACATGGTTTTCATTTCTGCCCTCCACTGGATGACCGGCAGCCCAATCTGGAGGCAGTGTTATCCTTTGTGACTCCTCACAGAATTTAGAAAGCCATTGCAAAGGCACAGATGACATTCTTCTCTACAAGAGAACATCTAGGAAAGTCATCTCTTTCATTTCCACTAGACCTAGTTACTTGCTGGTCTCTGGTGTTATTGGTGAATACTTAAAAATCTCTTCAGAGCGAACGTGGGAAGTCACTTCTTCTGAACTAGTGTGTCATTTCCTTCCAAAACATTTCCTTTGATCTTCAGGTCTAAATAAGTTAAGTCTTTTGCGGCACCTATTGGAAAATTTCTTCCAATTTTTAGTATGATGTCAGATCATATAATTTATCATTTTCATATAAAAAAATTAAGAATCAACAATGGCATCTGGTTCAGTAGAACAGAAGTGGAGACTGGCTGATTCCCAGTGTAAGTGTCATTCTCTTGTCCAAGTGCAGGTGAATAAATGACTTCATACTCCCTTTTCAAAAATTTCAGTGCCTTTATTTTTCTCAGTTTTCATTGTCTCTGCTTTCCTCTATTCTGTTTCCTCTCTTTCAACTTCTATTTGTAATGAATAGGAGTAATAAACAGAGGACCCTAGGGGTTGTGGCCTCTACCTGCCCATCTATTGTAGGGGCAGAAATTGTTCTACCCCAGATGAACACTTCGCTGCCTTTGTGTAGCCAGGCTACACTCAAGAAACACGGGTAGTATCAGTAGAATGCTTCTCTGCTGCAGTGAATCTTTCACGTGGGTGGCTAAAATGAAAAAGAAAACCCGAAAAAGTTCTGACTTAGCAAAAGAAATTTTAAAACATTGCTTCTTTGATTAAAATCGAATATGTAAGCAGGCAGAAATAAGAAATCCTACTGTGGAATTTACTGCTGTGAAATACTGTTCCTTGTAACAATCTTTATTAATGACTATAGAAACACAATTCATAATATACTTTTTAAAATGCTGGTTAGGAGATGTGGTAAATATATGTGATTCTTTTAGGCAAGGAACTATCTAAATGAGTCTGCTTTCCCCAACTTTACCCCAATGGATCAGTACTGGATTGTCCTAGTTTATAAAGTCTAATTATTAAAATTTGACTGGTTCTCAGGACTGCTCTCTGCTAGTCTTCATGGCTATTCATTTAACTTTACCTGCAAGAGTTGGGTCCTTTCCAATCAGTTTGCCCTTGCTTAAGGGTTGGTGGAAAAACATCCCAAGGTTGAATGTTTCACCACTAGCCAAATGGTTATAGACCGTTCCTGATTCAACCTTGTCCTAACCTGTGTTTGCTCTCATGCCACGCACGTGGAAGAGGGAAAAAATAACTCAGCCCCCACCCCTTTTTTTTTAATCTGTTCTTTTTGGGAAACAGCCAAGCATCCTTTCATAATCAAATGTCTGTATATCCAGAGGCCATTGGCTACAGTCCAAACATTTATTGGTCATTGAACACCTTGCATGAGGTAATTTTCAATTATCTTATTAAACCGGAACAGGGATCTGGTCATGTTTCCTTTGATTATAAATGTAGCTCGTGTTCTTATTACTGTTAATAGCAGTGCTCATGGGGTGCCAGCAGTTTTCTGGGCATCGTCCCATAGGAAATGCTGTCCTGTGTCCTTTGTGAAGAAAGGCACCAGGAACAAAGAAGCTGAGGGTGGGACCATTTCAGTCTTTGTGTATTTCAGAGGAGGGGGGCCTGGGATGGGTAACTGCTTGTGACCAAATATGGTGGTGGTGTTTGATGGCATGATTGAAGTTTGAGATGGCTGTGATGGAGTTCTTGGGAGGAAAGTGGAGAATATGGGATGTCTTGAGGGAAAATAACTATCAATTGTTTTGTGGATACACAGCTTTCTTTGGACACATGTTAAGCAGCGGCAGAACAGTCAGACCAAGGAACTTGAGAAGCATGAAACTTTTCATTCCAGGACTTCTGAGTTCTCCCAACTGAGATGTTTATTTAAGTCTTTCCTGCTTGCGAATTGAAGAATCGAATTGCTTTATTTGCCTAGAAATTTCAAGGGTAAGGTCCATGCTATGAGGTACAGATGATTGTTTAAAAAAAGTTAAAAGAAATGTACAGGCATAAGTTTGTGGTAAGGGAGAAAGGAGGAGCACCACTGAGTGCTGAATTCAGATATTACTGAAGGATAATAGCCGATAAGATGAGCAACAATAGAATAGAAAATCATAGGGCCCATAATGGGAGTTTATCATGGAAGAATAATTATTTTCTCACTGTAGGGGGATTTATACTAAAAACAAAAACAACAAAAAACATCTGATCCTATATGAAATATAAATGGTTGTTATATATGTTAAGAGAAATACATGTTTTAGATTAAAGGGGTTTGTTTCATTTTAATTTATAATTTTACTTGTCATTACTACGTTTTCATAATTTTAAAAGATGACAAATCACTTCCCTGTCTCTGATCTCCTTCTTTTGAGTAAAGCTCTAGCTTAATAGAAAAAAAAAAAAGATACATAATATAATTAAATATTTCTCTGACCTGTGTCTTTTGTAATGTGGGAAAGCACAGTTTATTCAGATCAAAGCTTATTTGAAAGCAGAAAGTGCAGAAAGTTCAGTGAGATTGATTCATAAACTATGATTCCAGCAGAGTCTGTCCCTGAGCCTTTCTGTTCTACTCCAATTGAAAACTACAGAAAGGAGTGAGAATGTGGACTTCCAGAGCCTACTAAAATGGAACTGCATCACTCCATACTCAAAGTGAATTTTACCAAAAAGCTCAGCACAGCGAGTGACTAGAGAGGATATCACTGTTAAAACATCTAACACTTTAAAGTGTTCTGCAAGGAGTTGATGTGACAAAGGAAAGAATGCACCAAGTTCTGAATGACAGGGGTAACTTACTGCCCTCTTTATAGCTCTAATGTTGTCAGTCCCAGGTCAGGTTGCTGGTTTTTGGTTTTTTTTGTTTGTTTGGTTTTTTGTTTTTTCAAAAAAGCTGCATAAATAAAATCAATTTATAAATATTTATAAACTTATTTCATTAATCCTTTTCTGGGCTAGTGTCATGAAGCTGCATAAGTCCGAGGCATTAAAAATAATAAACAAAGGAAACTCTTGAAGGAGTCTTCCTGTGGCATTAAAATTTACCAAATGTGACCAAGCTCATGTAGCTTATCTGCTCACAGTTAAATTGTAGTGACAGCTAAAGTTTCCAGAAGTTTAGATTGGATGCAGTACGTGTAACTTATTTAAACTTTTGATGAAACTCTTCGATTTTGACATTATCTGTCCTTTTCAGATATGCCCCAGTATTTCAGACTCTTTTTTCTCACACGCAAATGATTACTCCCCACTCCTAAATTGTCCCCTGTCTTCCTGCCTTCAGGTGCTGGTTGATTTAATCCATTCTAAATGCAGTCCTTGGTTTAATAACTAGAATATGCTCATCATTTTTATCAATCTCCTGGTTTAGACAACTGAAAATTCATGGCTCACCATTGCAGTCTGGACTTCTTTTGTAGTTCTTCAAGGTTCCTTCTGTAGTTATCCCCCAAATGGGTCTAAACCTACCTTCTAGCCCAGGAAGGAAAAAACAAAAACCATCTCTGCTCAGAGTTCTTGGGTCTCTTGTGGATTTCATTGATGTGCTTTCCAAGCCTAGACTTTGAACCATCCTTCTTAATGCCACTGGTTTACTATTCCCTGTTAGCAGGAGCTCACACTTTGGCTGAAACCAATTTTCCATCTTTGGTTTTGGCCCAGGGTTTTTCAGCTAGGGGTGATTCTGCCCTCCGGGGGACATTGGGCAATGTCTGCAGTCATTCTTATCGGTCCCAACTGGGGACTCGCGACTGGCATCTAGTGGGTACAGGCCAGGGATATTGCTGAACACCCTGCAATGCACGTGACAGCTCTAAAAACACATTTTCCATCTTAAAGTATCAACAGTGCCAAGGTAGAGAAACTCTTTAGTCCTCTTGCTCACTAGGATTTGTCTACACTTCAGACTGGCTCTTTTAATATGGTTACCTGCCACTTCCTGAATATGCATTGCCCACCCCCCTCCTCTTGGCCTTTGCTCCTGCCCCTTTCTGCTTAAAATGTCTTCCCAACCATCCATAAGTGCTTAGTTTTAACCTATTGTAATTCCGCCTATTTTTTTTAAAGTTCAGCTAGATGCCAGTCTACTTAAAAGCAAACCAAAAAACCACAAACAAACAAAGACCTTCCTGGTCATGCCACTTGATACTGATGTCCTCTTTTCTAAATTTCTACAGTATTTCATACTCAGTCTGATGCTGTTAGGACAAGTCACCTTGTAGGTTATGTCTATGTCTTATTTTCCATTTTAAATAGTTCTAGATATTTAGATATTTTGTAGCTTGATGTACAGTGTAAAGTCAAGCAACCCAGCATCCTGAAATTCTATAGAGTTTTGCATGTTTTTAACCATAGCAGAATCACAGCTTAGAATTTACCTCTTTTATCGGGACATTAAGATATGCTTTTTTCATATTGCTACTAAGTCTCCAAAATTATTTTCAATATAATAATATCCAATCGAGTCAATATGCTAAATTTGACTTAACTAGTCTCCTCTTATGTTAAAGTTAACTGGATTTTAGTTTTTGACAAAATAAGTAATACCAAATTGAATATCTTTGGTACATAGTGCTTTCCCCCCTTTTATCTGCAACATTCCCTTTGAGCTAATTCCAAGGAGTGGTCCAAATCGTCTGGTATGTTTTTATTGCTAGTGATTTGTATTGCTGAAGTTATTCCAAAGTGATTTCCCAGTTAAATAGCCAGCGACAATATTTAAGGAAACCATATACTTGAAAGAGTCAGAAGGCCTAAGTTCAAGTGACATTCTTCTGATTCTCACTAATTATATGGTCTTCGACAAACCACTTAATCCGTTTGATCATATTTACTTACCTGTGGAATGGGCATAATGAACCTGCATCATAGGGCCATGAATATCAAATCGTATAGTATCTTTGGAAATAAGTTGTAAACCATAATTACCAATGTTCATTCAATAAATATTTAATTAAAGACTTCTCCATCCCAGGTTCTGTACCAAGAATTAGGGATACAAAGACACACACAATCTTGGCTTCAAGGAGTTCTTAGTCTAGTGCTATATAATTTTCAAAATATTATTATTTTAGGTACTAAATTAAGAAGACGTTATTTTTTATGAAGTACAAGGGATTGAAACTAAAGGCTGTTGGGTAACAGGAACTACAAATATGAAAAGCCCACTAATTTAGTAAGGTCATTATTAGATTTCTTTTTATATCACCTCATCAGTTTATCTCTCTAGCCTAAACCAGGACTGCATTTCCTTCTGGAATATAGTTTTAGGGTTTTCTTGTGTGTGTTTGTTTGTGTGTTTGTTTTACCCCGTCCTATGTTAAGACAGTACTTTCCTTACTGCTGTGCTCAGTTGTGAACTTTTGTTCTTCATTTTTTCCCACATGGGAAAATTCAAAGCATTTTTTAAAAAGTTTCCTTTGCTACCGACGGCATTTCTTTATCCTTTTCTGAGTGGCAGGTTTCCAGAAGCTGCATGAGGGCATGGCCCCACTTGTGGCTGTTTTGTGACTCTCCCATCAAGACTGCTTTTGCTTCAGAGGAGCTGGGAGTATTTGGGAACTCCACTGTCCTTAGATCTATCTTTTGGAAATAGATAATGATTTTCCTGCCTTTGAATGTAGACCTACAGTGAGCCCTTTAGCTCCTCGTCTCTGAGCTTGCTGGGCCTCAGAAGCTGAGCATACAGAAGTCACTGTAGGAAAATGCATCAGAACTGGCAGTGTCAGAACTGCTAGCAAGAGCAGACAGTGCAATGGGAGTCCTGGCCTAAGGACCAGAAGTCACAAAAACAGATAGTTCATGATCGGGGGCAGCTTACGTGGTTGGAAATAATAAAAAATGTCACCACTGTGTCTGTGCTCCCAAAAAGACTCCAGACCTGCAGAATGCAGAGTGTTTTTTTTCTGCCTGATCTAAATTCTGCCTTCAGCTCCTTGATTGACTTAATCACATCTAGGATCTTAAGGATTTTAGAGAAAAATTCTCTTCTTTCCCGATTAAGCTCTGGAGTCATGCCCATCCCTTTCCAGCTTCTACCCATTGTTGCTATTACAATATATCTATAATTCATGACTTATTCTTTCATATTGGTCATAAATGAAAATTAGCCTTCCTCTTCTGATGGGTATTTTTTTCTTTCCTTCATTTTTACTTTTCTCAGACTCGAGGGGAACATCCTTAGTTGGAGGCCCATGCTCTGTGAACACGACACTCTTTCCAGGCATTTTTTTTAATATGTGCTAATGAAAAAAGAGCAAGCTTACAGATTACAGGTGCCTGGGAAGGAGCAGAAACATGAGGCTAAAGTGCCTCCCACAACTCACCTCTTTTCAGCAACAAACATCTGTTTCCTTTTCTCTCCTCCAGGTCGGAAAAAATAAGAATACATGAAAGTGTAGTTGGTGACGAGAAATAGAAACCTTTATTAATCTCTTGTCTTTTTCCTTTTCTTAACCTATTAAATATTTTAGTATTTAGAAATTTCCTACTTATTTTGTATTTAACTGAAAATTCACAGGGCATCCTTATAAGAGATAATGAATATACTATATTATAAACCTAGAGCACCAAGTGGTAGGTTGCTTCAATTATATCATCAATGGGTCGATGACAAAGAAGAAAAATTCAGCCTCTAATGGAAAATCTTAACTTCCTACACCAAGCATTTCTGCTTCAACCCTCCTATCTTTTGCCCATTGCTGACAGTTTGTACTTCAACTCCAAGAAACAGCCGAGACTTTAACCTGCAATCCTTTCTGAACCTGTATCTATTTCAGAGCTTTGCTTTAAATTTCTTTTTGAGAATTTAATTATTGATTTCTGATAAATGTTGTCCTGACACAAGTATGCGAGAAATGGTACCCTCTCAGAGAATACTGCGCAGAGAGGAGTGAAGGGGAGACGATTTGAGGACAGAAGGGTTAGCTTTCCCGCCAGTGGCAGGCAGAGCTATTTGATTCTGATAACTGTCTCCTCCTTATGAATTACTGGGTCTACAGAAAACAAAATTTTAAACAATAAGGGCAGTGCAGAACTGCCTTTGGGCATAAAGTTGTGGGTGTCAGTGGTAAAAAACAGATAAGAAATTTGAATGGTGGAATTCCCTTTTCCCTCCTCCTGCCCTTCAATTCCTAAAATATGCCAAGAGAAAATTCTCTGTGTTTTAAGAAGTATGAATTCAGTGTCCTAGTTTTTCCTGGGATACGTCAAACACTCAAATTTCGCCGACAAATCTGTTTTGTAACCAAGGCACGTAAGACCATATCTATGCCCATATGCACATTTCTCATGCTGTAGATGGACAAGCTCTAGGTAGAGCCTTGGAGCTGTACTGAAAGGATGCTAAGCCCCCTTCCTATAATCTGGGAGGGAGAGTTTATCTGTAATTTTTATCCGTAAGTGGAAGCGCTCCTGTTCTCACTTTGTTAATCTTGTTGAGGAAATTGCATTCTTACCAGGTAGATTCTTTATATTGTTCCACAGACAGAATTGTTCAGGGTCTCACATAGGCCTTCTTGAAAAATCCATGAACTCTGCAGAGAAGCATAGATCCATGCCGGCAAAGGACAAGCAAGAAAAGGAGAAGCAAGAGAACCCTCTTAGAAGTCATTTTTCGCTACTATTTAAAAGAACAAAACCTTTTCTTTTCCTTGTTGCTCCTGGATTGGTTATTTTCTGACCTTTCAGGCTTAACCACATCCTTGCCTCTTTGAACAAGCCTTTTATTTATTTATTTATTAAAGATTTTATTTATTCATTTGTCAGAAAGAGAGAGAGAGAGAGAGAGAGAGAGAGCGTGAGCACAGGCAGACAGAGTGGTAGGCAGAGGCAGAGGGAGAAGCAGGCTCCCCATAGAACAAGGAGCCCGATGTGAGACTCGATCCCAGGACGCTGGGATCATGACCTGAGCCGAAGGCAGCTGCTCAACCAACTGAGCCACCCAGGCATCCCCTTTTATTTATTTTTGTCCTCTCAAATGTTTCTGTCCAAATCTTATACTTTCTTCCAAGTTCACCTCAAAGCCCATTTTTGCCTTCACGGAGATTCTTTTGATATTGTTAATCTTCATTATATTAAATACTTGCTTTAATCTTCTCTTCTAGTATTCTGTATGTAAATCACATACACATACACATACGTAGACACTGTAGCATTTTTGAGACACAGACTAGGTCTCTTAGAGCATCCCACTGAGTAACCTGCATATCTTGTCTTCACTGCGGTTTTTTCGTAGCTTAGCACTCTCATATTTTCTGTCCAAGATAATCATGGTCCTCCATGTAAAAATTTCTCAGTCTGCCTTTCTGACTCTGCCTGTTTCATATTCACACCCTTCATTTCTCTCCTTCTTGACAGTATATATCCTTTGCATCCGGTAAGATGATGCTCCCAATTTACCTTTTCTAGAAAGTTCTCCTTGATTAATACTCTCACTTTCAAAAACATTTTGGATTTGGTTTGCTTCAGCACTTATTGTTGCTTTCGGTTATACGGAGCTTTCATGGTTCTATTTAATTGCTCTTTTGGATTGTACAAGATTCAAGTCTCTTTCAGCTCTCAGATTCCATACAGCTCCCAGGATGCTTTTGTTGCCAGCTGTATGGGAGCACCTCTGCAACAAGCACTCCTCTTCTTTTTGTATTTTTAAAATAAACCGCAGCACACGTCAAGCATACAGTAAGTGCTTATGAACCAAGCCCATCTGCACAGGTAGGAAGCTACACAAGATGACTTAGGTTTCACCATGCATGATTTAGGTTGAACATAAGGGATAAGTTCCCTGATAATAAAATTGATTGAAGGTGAGAACAAGGTATTGAAGAACAATAAGGACTCTATTCCCTGGAGATCTCTAAAGGGAAAAAAATAATTTATCTTGGATGGAGTCAGGGCACTAGACTAGAAGATGTACTAAGATTTTATCTGGCCCTGGGATTTTATTAAACTCTTCATTGATAACACGACTTTCATAACATGTTTTTCTGGTAAGGGGTTTCTGGCTTTATTTTTTTCTGTAAAAAATACTAAGTAAAAATAACATAGGGAAGCTTTAATTATTTTTAGAATTAAATACAGACTTGGAGTAATTAAAACATGGAGGAACTACATGTTGCTATGATATATTTGTCCAACACTAATGAGTACACTTTGTTTTGTTTGCTTACCTTCTTCAAAAATCCAAAGGAAAAATATAAAAACTGTTATTTTTTTCCTGCCTAGCAAATAACAATATTTCTATTAGAAATAGATTCTCACTATTCTTACTCCATCACAAGAATTAAGTTTCTCATTTTGTAGAAATCAGAGAAGCTAAAAAGTGAACCCAATAGTTTTTTTTCTAGAATTTAATATTTTCTAGTTATGAATATTAGGAGTTTTGCTTATGTGCATACTTATTCTGAGATTTTTTTTTCCATTTTAATTCATTTATTTTTGGTTGTTTTAGTACAGTTTCCAATTACAGCAATGAGGTTTCTGGAAAGAAAAAAAAATTAACTGCCAATGAGATGAGACTCTGGCTTTGCTTTCCTGAATAGCTTTTATTTTTATATGATTCTTATTAGGGAAATGGTGCTAAAAGTTGGTACTTCATACTTTGAGGCAAGTGTATGCAAGACGATATAATTAAGAACCCTATTCATGTTAACTGATTGATACAGATTTTATAAATAAAACTTTAGAGTGCAAATCTTTTTTATCTCAGACTGTGGAACATTGCCACTGATAGCTAGAAACATTGAATGCATGTTCCTGGAAAATCCTCAAAAATCACTTATTTATGAAATAATAGTTTTGAATCGATGGCTATTAAAACCTCTATTGCAATAGGAATTATCACCTTACTAGTAATGGCATAATATGTGCTAAATTCTGTCCTCTGAGATACAAATACAGTGTAATAATAGCCCAATTGGATATGAACACTTAGCTGTTCCTTAAGAATTTCTAATTGGTAGTACATGATACAATAGTGAATTTGTCATTCCAACTCTGTGTATTTTTTTTTTTTTTAGCGAGGTAGGGGATGGGTAGAGGGAGAAAGAGAGAGAGTCTTAAGTATGCTCTATGCCCAACATGGATCCCGACTCAGGGTTTGATCTCAGGACCCTGAAATCATGACTTGAGCTGAAATCAAGAGTCGGATGCTTAACCGACTGAGCCACACAGGTACCCTTCCGTGTGAGTAATTTCCTCATGTGGAAAGGGGTTAGCATGCCCAAAATAAAATATTCTTTTGAAACATTTGAAGGAAGATGTGTTTGGATATAGGAACTGTTTCCAATTGTTCAGAGGAACAAGGACACCAAGTCCTTTGTTTTGAACTCCATTGCCACATTAGATTATTACCTCTCCCCTCTGAAGCCCTGTCAGATCAGCAATGCTGCTGTCCTCGAAAATACCATTTGCCTTTCTGAAGACAACTTCTAGAAGTTATAAAGCAACCTGGTTAGTATGAGTGCCTTTAGGGGAAAAAAGAAATGAAATAAAATAAGGAGATTTGACTGAAGTAAAGGGAAGTAAGAAAAAGTCATTAATAAGTCTATAAACAGGGGCGCCTGGGTGGCTCAGTGGGTTAAGCCGCTGCCTTCGGCTCAGGTCATGATCCCAGGTCCTGGGTTCGAGCCCCACATCGGGCTTTCTGCTCAGCAGGGAGCCTGCTTCCTCCTCTCTCTCTGCCTGCCTCTCTGCTTACTTGTGATTTCTCTCTGTCAAATAAATAAATAAAAAATCTTTAAAAAAAAATAATAAGTCTATAAACATAATTGCGTTTGCTAAAGATCAGAACTGTTTTCAAACTTTCATTGACTCAGAGGACGACTCTGTCTTCCATAGCATATTTTCCTTCTTATTGATGATTTCAGTTCCCCTGGAATTATACGCACACACACATGCATGCATGCTTTACTAATGCTGTAAATTTGTAAGGACATAGATCGTCAAATATCAAAAGATATCAAAAGAATCAACCAAAACCATTCAGGATGTGTTTTCAGAAATCCACTTCTAATTACACAGGCATAAAATTAGTTCAAGAGGAACCGAGGAAGTTGATATTTACCTAAAACTTTACAACTTCTATCCTTTGCAAGCATCTCCCCACCTAGAGCCCTACCTAATCTTGTTGCTAGGCTCTCACAGAACCTATAAAGTAATTGATGTGGGTCCCCCTTTTGCCATGACTATCCCAAGAAAAGGTGGATAAGCAGTGAGATTCTTAGCAAACAGAAGAAGAAGGATCAGAGGCCAAATAGCTTTTTACCTGGATACTCTGGAAAAATTCAGAATGTGCCATAAAAGAATCATAATAGATGACGTGGGCATCTCCCAAGCCTGCACAGTACTGCCAATGGGCAGTGTGTTAACTACGAATCCAGAGAATTTCCACAGAGATATTTTCTGAGGCACCACAAATAAATTATTTATTTTTAAGGGATACTCAGGGAAGTCGAATATTTTCACAAACATTTCCATGGACTATGCCTTCCCTCCCTTACATTCCTTTCTATAAAAATATTTAAATTTTTCTGTTGATGACTTTTAATAAATTGTTACTATAGTTGCAAGATTCTTTTTTCTATCAGGAGGCCCTATTAGGATGTTCATTCATATATATATATATATACACACACATATACATATACATATACTTATGTATATGTATATAGGGGTGGGGTACAGATGGAAGAGAAATGCTTAGGAAGAGTCCTTTTGGAGTTAAAACACTTTCATTTGAATATTTCCATGATCATTGATCTTCCACACAGGGCTCCATTTATCACTTCAGACAGCCGTGCTCTTGCTTCTATTTCTTAATATGTTACTAGCGGCTTGTCCTACCATATGCAAATCAGTTACTTTAGCATAAATTCTCCTTTGTTCATGTGTTACCACTTATTTTATCATCACCTATGGGGCCAGGTGTTATGGATTATTAAAAAAAAAATAAAAGCTCTCCACCCACAAGGTACTTACAGTCTAGTTGGAAGGACAAATCATACACATACAAAATGATTATAATCTAATAATAATATAGTGTCATATTAAGCACCAGCTTAAATTGATATTATAAGGCACTACATTGTGCCTTGTAGGAAATTGTAAGGAAAGTCTAATATCTGATAAGAACAATGAGAAAAAAAGACAAAGAAGTAAGAAGTCCATGTGATGGGCTCATCAAGGTAAAAGATCTAGACTAGACATAAAGGTAGTCTAGGGGTAATGTGAGTAATGAGATAGACAGCCTGGGAGAAGGGACCAATGTAAGAATACTTTTTTTTTTTAAGTAGTCCCAATATATTGGTATAAAGTCAACCCATTTTCTTCATCCTAGACTTCCAAATTATGTAGATTTGTATAGACATCTATTTTGCTGTTTCAAAACCATCAAAACTGTGAATTTGTGGGTGATGGGTAAAAAGCGCTACCAGAGAGAAACTCTGAGAGAGACTTCAGGAGATGCTGATGGAAAAGGTGAACCTTTATTTCCTTGTGTTCATACGAGTTGCTTCTCTGAAAGCATTTTATTAAACCTTCTGGTGAAAAATTCTTGTTTAATGTCCAAAAATGAGACTAGAGGAGAAGATAATCTTTTCAGATAGGAAAATAAGAAGATAAAGATAAATTTATTTTTAGAGGGAACTCTTTCACTTTCTGGATAATTGTTTTTATCTGATAGGGAGCTGAGAATAACAATTTCCGGGTCTTATGGTAATCTAGTTTGTCTCTTTTAATGATGAAAAAAAAGTTGAATGAACCAGCTCCTGAAATAGCAAGAAGTCAATTGGGAGAGAACTTGGACAAAACAGGTGTGGGAAATGCAGGAGTTACCCTCGTGTCACTGATTTAGAGTGGGAGAACAGACCACTGTTTGGAAGAGGCTTGCCTGGAAAATACACTTTCAAGTTACTTTTTTTGAGCACTAAAAGCTTAACTTTAAAATACAAGGTATTTGTCAACATTATCTGAAACACCGGACTGGAGGCAAATGTTCCAACATATTTGTTTTCTTACAATTAAAGCTAAGCTGACATGTTGAGAAGATGGTCTTCAAAGACATTCAGAGGCTGCTAAATTTTTGTCAATAATTAGCCTTCACTTTGCTTTTTAGACAAGGAAGTCATATTTTTTTTTCTCCTCACATTTGCCAAGTAAGGATTTTCACTTTTAAATTTCCTCATCCTGGTGTTTGCATTTAAGCATTTCAAACAGACTCTTCACCCTCAGCCGCCATGTGTAGTACTGCATTTATGCATTCAACTTCTTACTCAAGTGATGCTATTTTTTCCTGCCTCAGCCTGACAGCCACTAATAATAACACATGAGGACAGTCAGACAAAATGAAGACAAATGCTGCTTGTCGCAGCAGAATCATAATGTCTCCAGACTCAGTAAAGACAGTCTAACTGTATGTGGATGCTCTTTATAGCTTATTTAGACCTGTGGTTTTTCCCTGTGGTTTTTTTTTTTTTTTTTTTTTTAAAGCACAAACATTGTGCAGAAATACATTAAGGCAACATATGGGCCTGTTAGTTAGCCAAAACAATGTGGAACCATGGAGAATAGAGATTGCAAAGCACAGATGGATACTGTAAAAAATTCATGAGTGGCATAACAGATCTAAAAGGTAAATTTTAGTCAAAATTCAAGTGGAAACCTAGGAAATACTTAAGAATTTGGCTTTATGAGGTTTTTCAAATCACACAAGATGAAACATTGTGAATATTCTGCAGATTTGTTTATGCCATAATGTGAAAATCAGAGCTCATCATTCAACAATAATTATGTCTATATAGATTCATGCCATCAGAAATAGATTGCTGATCAACAATAGCGCTTTGCTTCTATTTGATGTAAACGCCGCAGTATTAAATATCCGTATTATTTCCAGCTCAATATTAGAAAGTGTCAGTCATTGTGACAAGTCAGACAAGAGGAGCTCATTGAGCCATCCTCTGTGTAGCCAAGTGGTATCGAATAACCAGGTTTTCATGCTATATTACTTTGTTGTTACAACTGAGTTCTAAGCAGTAAATTGGCAAATCATTTTTGCCCTCTTTTTTACATTTGGTTCTTTTAACCAAAACCGGAGCCTCAAGGAGACACTAGATTCTTGTGTGCACACAATCAAGGTACACCTTGAATTTTGCAGAACACTTGTCTTTCGAAGTTATCATTACTATGGCTTGTCATTGTTGTCTTAGGGAAGAAAAGAAAAGTTCTCCAAATCTGTGGGACCAGCCTAATGAAAGTATGTCTTTGAGTCCCACTACAGCTAATCTCATTCATAAAATTTCCTTAAGAGTAATCCGTGAGCTAAAGAATTCTGCCTAATGAAATGATTCCTCTGGGTCCTAAATTTTCAGTGGGGTGAAATTTGGAGTAAAGCCGAAAGGAAACGGGACTGTTCAGTATATCAACCTTAGAAACATTTCCCATTCAGAAGCTCTCAGATGTCTGGTTGAGAATGATGCCATGTGGAATTGAGATATGTTTTGTCATTTTGTTGCTAGAAAGGCAAAGCATAGTGAACTATTCTCTGTATAAAGGTTTAAGTGATTTTCCAACTGATCCGCTAGATACTTTAAAAATCTTAAACATGGGATAGACTAGTTGCATTGGACTTACTTTATAGTTAATGAGATTGTTTTTGAAGAGATTTACACAGGGCCTCATTGTGCCTTGAAAAGATACTGGTACATAATTTAAACAACCGGAAAATCATTTGACACTAAGAAGAGAGTTGATTAGATTGAAGGTAGACGTTATGAACAGAAACTAAATGAGAACACTTATTGAATTGGACTAATTTTTGAGGTTTTTTTTTTTTTTTCCATAGGTAACATAAAACAGAGCAGGTTTTGTAGCTGGCTCTTCATATTTGGCACTAATGTCACTGTCGGGACCTGGAGACAGCAAATTGAACTTTCTGATAGTTGTCCTAATAGCCCTTTTAGGCAGTTTTTGGTGTCCTTAGTGAATTAAAGTTTGCATTAGTGAACCCACTGAGCAGCGGCCAAGACTAATTCTCAGCTCTGAATGACATTTCACACATTGTCAGTTCTTAGTAAGTGTTATATGATAACATTTTGAGATCCTCATCTGAGAGTTGATGGGGAAATATCAAATAGCATAGATGAGTTTGCCAAGTAAGTTGAGCCCAGTTCAAAAGTATGTCGTAGGGGATAATGATGATGATGTTGTGTCCCCTTTAAATAAAAGATAGATTTACTCTTAAAACTTCACAGTGAGTCTAAGAAAGATGCCATGCAAGAGAAAAGAATGAAGAAGGAGAGAAAGAAAGGAAAAATAAAAGGGATAGGGGCACCTGGGTGGCTCAGTGAATTAAGCATCTGCCTTCAGCTCAGGTCATGATCTCAGAGTCCTGAGATCGAACCCCACATCCGGCTCTCTGCTCAGCTCCCTGCTGAGCTTCCTCCTCTCTCTCTGCCTGCCTCTCTGCCTACTTGTGATCTCTGTCTGTCAAATAAATAAATAAAATCTTTAAAAAAAATAAAAGGGATAAAGTTACAGGGTATAAAGAAAGTAGAACTATCTTCCCTTCCTTAGGGATGATATCCCATCCCTCTGGAGATCTGAAGAAAGGTATGGAAAATGTCAGATGTATTAGAAATATATGTGTGTGTGTTTGTGTGTATTTTCTATTAAAACACAAGTTTCATGGGGACAGTCTCACTTTTACTCATTGCTGTAGTCTCAGGACCAAGAAGAATACCTGCTACAAATTAGAAATTGAATATTTGTTGAATGAATGGATTTCTTAAGATGAAGTTTTCCATACGTTCCCACTATTATGTGGGAATTATAGTAGTCCCCGCTAAAACATGGGGGATAGGTTCCAAGATTCCCCAATGGATGCCTGAAACTGTACATAATGCTGAACCCTATATATTCTTTGCTTTCTTTTTTCATAGACTTACATAACTGTGGTAAAGTTTAACTTATAAATTAACAATGGCTAATAAGAAAATAGAACACTTAGAATAATATACTATAATATACACTACATGAATGTGGTCTTTTTCACAATATCCTGTTGTACTGTCTTCACTGCACTTGTAATGTGAGGTGATAAAATGCCTACATGATGAGATGAAGTGAGATGAATGATACGGGCCTGGTGATGGAGCGTTAGGCCACTACTGTCCTTCCAGGGATAAGTAAGAAGAAGGATCATCTGCTTCAAGAAAGCAATTGACTGCAGGTCACTGAAACCACAGGAAGCAAAACTGTGGATAAAGGGGGACTACCGTATAGATTTGGTGAGGTCTCTTTAAAAATATGAGTTTGAGGGCACCTGGGTGGCTCAGTGGGTTAAAGCCTCTGCCTTTGGCTCGGGTCATGATCCCAGGGTCCTAGGATCGAGCCCCACATCGGGCTCTCTGCTCTACAGGGAGCCTGCTTCCTCCTCCCTCTCTCTCTGCCTGCCTCTCTGCCTACTTGTGATCTCTGTCTGTCAAATAAATAAATAAAATCTTAAAAAAATATATATATATGAGTTTGGTCAGTACTTAGCAACCAGACTACTGCCAAGTAATGCATTGTAGCTCATAGGGTGAGCATCTGGGGTGAATGAAGAGAATGGGCTAGAGAACATTCTGAATTCAATAGAATGAATTTGCTTCTTTCCTCCGGTAGAGGAGCCCATAATGGTCAGATCATTTGGTTTCTTTGGTATATAATAATATCATCTGGGAAAGGGACCATCCAGCAAGAAACATCTGGTAGGGACATACTTAACATTTCTGAGGAAATGAAGAGTAGTCCATGACTTTTCTATCTCTATAGTGTGAAGGGCGGATTCACTGGACATTGTGAAGGCAGGTAAGAATCCTACCCGGCAGTTTGGTGGGCAAGTTGTATTGTCTGAAGACATCAGGAATTATAATTGCAGACCAAGAGTAACCAGAGACCAAGAAGGGCACAGAGTTTATTGACAGTCAAGACATTTTGAATGGATTCTCCTCGCTTCCAGCATCATTTTGCCTTTTTATGGGATTCAAATTATTTAATTTAATTTGGCTTAATTTATGCACTACCACTAGATTCACTCTAGGGAAATGTGAGTTGTAATTGTTTGCCTTTGACATTGTCTTCCAACACAACAATTTTGCCCAAAAACCCTTGTTGAAAGTCACCAAAAGCAGAATCTGTAACAGGAAAGGCACATTTTTAATTCTGATCCCACCTTGACTAATGTCAGAGTAACATGCTTGAGAAGTTAAGTTAATATACATATTAATATCCACTACATTCATTATTCCTTGCATAACATATATGGCATTTTTAAGGAAATACTGAAAAAAAAGGAAAATGAACTTTAACACACATATTATGAGCACCTATTATATGCCAGGCACTGAGTGATTCGTTAGGAACAAGTAAAGGTCCTCTTGTACCTTTTAGTCAAGAGAGAAAGACAGACTTTCAACAAAGAGTTGGAGATGTGATCGACCTTAAGGAAAGGATGCTATAGAAGTTTGTGACAAAGATATTTAACTTAGGTCAAAAGCAAGTCAACAGAGCTTGACAAGATCAAGGAGATTACACTGTAGTGAGAAGGAATGACTTGAAACCAAATTTCCTTCCGTCCTTCTTTCCTTCCTTCCATCATTGAATATTTAACAAATATTGATTGAATGTGAATCATAAGTCAAGCAAAGTGGCCAACTGTGATGAGCAAAAACAAACAATAGGCATGGTTCCCATGAAGGAGACACAACACTTATTAAACGATCACACATAGGAACAAAATGGCAATCTTAAGCAGTGTTCCCAAGGAGAAGTACATAGACCACACGAACATGGTTGATTTGGTCTGGTTTGGAATTTCAGGTGTCTTTGAGAAAGTGACACTGGAACTGAAGTCTAAATAGCATGTGTAAGGGACTGAAGATAGGGAGAAGCATGACAATTGTGAAGGGCTTAAGAGAAAGCTCACAGGGCTGTAGGGCCTGCAGCCTCTTTGAAAAGAACCAAAGGGCCAAAGGATAGGCTGACTGGAGCCATCCCAGTATAACCCTGAAAGCCAAGTATGGATCCCAGCTTAAGGTCAAGGATGACTTTGAAGGGTTTTGAGCAGAGTATTGTGAGCAAATGCAGCTATACTGACTACGTCAGAGGAGGAATTAGACAGCTGCAAGCCTGGAGGGAGAACACTGGTGATGGAACTTTCAGGGACCTCGGCAGTGCATAATACAAGTCCAGGTGGGAAGGTACTAGAACTCACAGAAGGAACTGATTGGAGGTATTTAAGAAATATAATTGATGGTTGACTGGAAACATGGGGATGAATGAAAAGGATCCAGGCATGTTGCCCCCATTTCCCAGTTGGACCGCTAAGTAAGGACGGTACTAGTCCTTGAAATCAGGAGTAAGGAAGGAAGAGGTAAGAGAACTATATGGATGGGAATTGTGAATTCAATTTGGGTTGAGTTTGAGATGTCAGAGGCTTTGGGTAGAGGAAAAAACACTTGAACATCGGGACTTGGAGCTCACAGAGAGGACTGGTTAAGAGGTGCAGGTGTAGAAACCATCTGCATAGAGATGGGATTGAGGCAACTCAAAGAATGTGTAAGCTTAAGGGATTGTGTATAAGAGGTAAGAGATGCACTTCTGAACAATGTAGTACTTAAGGGCCAAGCAGAGGAAAGACTTAGAAGCAACAGAGACGTAGGAAGAAAATCAGGAGAAAATGTCAGTACCATGGAAGCCAAGAGAAATAAAATGAGAGAATCAACAGTATCAAGCGCTTGATGAATCTCTTTGTATTTGATCGCAACTAACAGAATACCTAACTACTGGTGGCTGTATTGAATGCCTTTATTATATATCTCACATATAGAGAAGACTGGAGATTGTTGGATCCAGGATTGCTGCAGTGGCTCCAAAGATAGACTCAAGCCAGGTTTTTCACTGTGTTTTCACTTTACCTTTCTCTTGCATTTTGTCTGTGTGCTTGACGCTTAATGGGCACTAGAAGGCTTCTTCAATTCCATATTACCTCATTCAAAGCAAAAACAACAACAAAAAGTGATCTTTGTTCTCTGTCTTTTTATAAAGGAACAAAACTCCCAGACTTTTTTTTAACCCCCCCTTTTTTTAATCCATTAGACTTGTATTTATAACTTGTTGGCTGGACCTGGGTTATTTGCCCATTGTAAATGAACCATTAGCAAAGGATAATGTGGTTATCAAGTCTGATTTAGATGAGGGGTTCTCAGAGGGTTGACTCTGGACCAACAGCATCAGGATCCCATGGAAACTTTAACATCAATTCTTGGACTCCATCCGATCAGTCACACTGAATGAGAAACTATGGAGGTGGGGCCTAACAGTCTGTTTCAAGCAATCTGTCTAGACAGATCTGATTCATTTTTAAGTTTGAGGACCATTCGTTTAGAGTAATCAACTCATTTTCTGGTACTAGGGGGAGGAATCATGTTCCCTGAGCTTACTGCTCTCTTAGGAAAAATGGAGCATGGCCACCCATAGACACCAGAAAAGTGTCTGCCACCCTTGACTTTGAACCTTAAGAAGTTTGAGCCAATAAAGAGAAGATGAAGATAAGAGAACGGGTAATTGAGAAAGAAGAGGAGAGTAAAGAAGATTCATGAACTCAGGAAGAGGGAATGGCCTTCCTTAGAAGACTCTCCCTCTATGTTAAGAGAGAGCTTGAAGAAAAATGTAGAGGCAGAAGCAGACTGGTGGTGGAAGGTTATAGGTTTCCTTATTTTGGTCTCTGGGGAGAGAGTTAAAGTCTCTGCTGGGGGAGTGGCAGGGGGAGATAAGATCTGAGGGAACAGAGAAGGTTTAAAATACAGGAAAGGGGAGAGCTTACTAACCTAGAACCTACTAGGATGTATAAAAGGTTGTACATTTGCTTGGGGTCAGTAAACCTGAGTTCGGAGTAGAATGATCTGCCTGATTACCTGATAGGCAGCAAGGGGATACAGGCTTGGAGCTCAAAGATAGTTCGATTCTTCTGGAGGTACATGTCTATCAATTCCTTCACTGGAAGGAATTGATAGTCATGGGCAAGGATATTTTGGATATTTTTAAGAGAGGATTTGAGGTGATAAACCAAGCAGTTCATGCTGAACAGGAGTGTGAGTGAAGATATGGGATAGAAGAGGTTTGCACCCAAAGTTCTGTTGCTGTCTTCCTCTTTATACATTTGGTAAGAACCATTCTAAAGACTATGTCAAACTGTATCCGTATTCTTCATTAAGAAAATTAGGGTACCCTGGCTATTGAATCAACATTCTTGGGAGTAAGATCAGGGAATCTCATTTTCTTTGTTGTTGGTGGTGGTTTGTTTAAAAACAAAGAAAATTAAAGTCTTATTTATATGATGTTCTTCTATCACGGGAGTTTGAGATTTGTTTGAAGGTGTCACATTTGCCGTGAGTTATGGCAGATTTTTCCTTATCGCCTGGTTGTAGGACATTATGCAGAAAAATAAGCCAGAGGCTTTAATTTGGTTTACCTTGACTGCTTTTTGACCTGTTCTATTTTTATTTATTGATGGGTAATACTTTTTACAGGCATGATTTTATAGATCTTGCACAAATCTCAGTAAGTCATATGTATAATGCAGGGTGGAAGACTGCGTTTTATCCAACTGGATCTATCATTTCCTTAGCCTGGCAGAAAGGTAGTTTAATTTCCTAAAGCACTTGATAATTTGAAAGATAATAACATTTTATTTTTTATGGAAACAATCTCCTAAGAGCTAAGGAGGAGTCCTTGTATGGAAGATGGTTAAACAAGGGCCAAGTAGCTCCTGGACATCCCAGCTGTGGCCACGCTGAACCTTGACCCTGTTTCTCCCCTCAACCTGGCATGTTCCTCCCTGGGTTGTCCTCAAAAAGTACAAACCAACTGTAGTAATCTGAATTGAAAATAATTAGGCACACGCTTCCTGCTACAAACACCATGAAATAAACTCCACAGTGAGAAAGGTGTTACTTCTATATTGTGCCATGTTTTAGAACATCTGTCATCAACTCTTTTGGTGCTCCCCACCGCATCTAGTATAGAAGGCTCACCCTCTCCATGAATCTGACTAAGGGAAAGTCAGCTGCCAGCATCTAGACATTCATAATGTGTATAGAGCATAATGATTCTCTGTTCCTATGGAACTTTGAATCTACTTCCAAAGGCGATTATAAGAAAAAAGAGCCAAGAACTTTGAAAGTCAGCAGAATTGTTTGAATATAAGTTCCATAAGGACAAGGATTTTGCTGATTTGTTCACTGCTGTATTCCCAGTGCTCAGAATAGGGCCTGGTACATATAGGCACTCAAGAAATATTTGTTGAGTGAGTAAGTGACTCATTGAAGGTCAACATCCTTCTGTAAATTCTGGTGTCTATTAACAAAATAATCTTATTTCTTGGTAGTTATGTTGACAATGGAGATACCAGAGGGAATGGAAAGCATGCACAATATATTCATTTACTAGCAACTGGGATTATTCAAACCTAATCGCTAGTTGGACTAATACTTGGCCAGTATGATAATACTTGGCCAGTGCCTACCTGCGTGTTGCTGTGAATGACTATGCCTACTTAGGCAATAGAACTCTTGCAGTGACAGTTGGGGTATTGTATTCTAGTGGTAGTTTTTGTGTCACAGTTAAGTTTCATTGAACAATAAGATGGAGAGTCTGTGGGCTTAACTCTAATACATGATGACTTAGAATTTACTTCAAGCCTTCCAGCGAGGCTGTTCATTCCGTGGAGAGATGACCTTTGTTATAGACACTGGAGAGGAAGTACACGAGTTGATCACATGCACAGATGTGGAAGTTAGATAGACCTGTGTTCACTTTCTATATTCCATCACTTGTTGGTTGTGTAACCAACAAAAAACAACAATTTTTTAAAAAGATTTTATTTATTTATTTGAGAGACAGAGATCACAAGAAGGCAGAGAGGCAGGCAGAGAGAGAGAGGAAGGGAAGCAGGCTCCCTGCTGAGCAGAGAGCCCGATGCGGGACTCAATCCCAGGACCCTGAGACCATGACCTGAGCCGAGGGCAGAGGCTTAACCCACTGAGCCACCCAGGCGCCCCAAAAAACAACAATTTTTTAACTTCTCTAAATTAAGTGTCCATCTGTAAAATAAGGATGATAATAATAGTAACGATAATAATAATAATATCATCAATCTCATAGGATTATTGGGATTGAATGAAATATTACATACAAAGTACTTAGCACAGTGCCTGGCACATGGTAAGTACTTGATAAATATTAGCTGTTACTATCAGCCACAATTAGTTTTTAAAATCTGTATAGGGATTTGTTTATAGTTATGAATAAATGCATCCATGCGTTTGCTGATGTTAAATTCAAGTAAAGTAGTAAATCGGGTAAATCACAAGGTTGCTAATGTTGAACAGTAATCTTCATTATAGACTGAAACATGAGTATCTCAGTTCCTCCAGCAACTTATTTAATCTAGTTGATCAGGAAATGCTCTTTTGTGAAAATGATACATTTATTCTTTAGATGAGTGTTTATAGATGCTTAGAGTCACATCAAGGACTAGGCCAATCCTCAGGCTACTGGTGGACTTCCAACCATTTGTAAACCTAAACCACGCAATCGTTAGGAAGAAATGACCTTTTCTTAAGTCCCCTGGGCATTGTCATTGACCCATATGAGATATCAGTCTTTGTAGGTTACTTTTGTCTGTATTGTTATAGGATATCAGCAACAATAGAGACTACTTTGGCGGGGCGGGGGGACCCAACGTGATAAGGCACTTAGAAACCATGTTCTTTGATGAATGTTGGAGAAAGTACAGATATTGGACCTAGAGAGAGGGGGGGGGGAAAAGGACTTACTAGGTATATGAAAGTTATTCCTAAATATTTGTAAGGATATCGTGCAAAAGAAGACAAAAATGGCATCTTTGTACTTACAGAGGAAAAGCGAAGAATCACTAGGTAGGTGTTAAAGGATGTCACATTTTGGTAAGCATTAGTCCAATGGACCAACATCTGTGAAGTAGTATAGTGTCCTGGACAACCACTCAGCTAACACTCTGCCCCAAGGGTAATGTAACTGGTTAGGGGTAGAATCGAAACTCACTTTTTGTGACTTCAAATTCAGGTCATTGTGATGTTTAGCCCTGTGTTATCTCTTTGATCTTCATGAATTTTCATTTCAGTTGGGTAGGAGCTTGTACTATGGAGACCTGGTCCAGGGATCTAGTTTTCTGTGGGTCATTTCGTTTATATCCAGTCCTACAGCCATACCTGACACACCATCCCTAGTCATCTAGCTTCCAGAAAACAGGGGAGAGAGTATGTATGGCATTCTCATCATTAATTTAAAAAAGCCATTTAAAGTCTATTTCCTTTTAACCATGGGCCAGTGATGTAATCTTTGCATGAGAAGGACAGTATACTAATAGGAGGGTAACTTGTGAAAAGCTTCCCAGTAATACCTTATTTAGGCCTGTCCTCTGTTCTGCATGTGAGCATGGGTAATAAGAAAGTTCCAAAAGATGAACTTAAATGGAACTAAAAAAGTTACATTTTGCAAGTTTGGTTGTGATGATGATGACTTGTGTCATGGTGGAAGTTCCTCTTGTCAGTTATTTCTTTCTCCACGTTTCTATGCAGAAAGCTGCAAAGGTAAAATTTCTTTCCTGTTGCAGAAGCCCTTTAGGGCTGAACCAAGAGTCTGAGGGCAGAATGAAGCTCAGGATTCTCTGCAGGGTCATGGCTTGTCTGGTCAACTCAATGGGGGTGTGAGCAATTTATCATTTAGAGGGAGGTGTGCCAGTGTCACTATGGAACTGTTGACCTAGAAAATTGCAGGGTGATCTGGGGTGTATCCTGAAAACCCTTCCCCATAAAGTTTCCAAGGCAGTGAGACTCTATCAAGAGTAAAAATAAGAGGTGCTCCTCATTGCTTTTGCATGCTGATGCAGCAGCTTGGGATCAAAATCAAGTGGTACAGGGTGAAAAAAACAGACTTTTGTGGTTCCCTCCCTCCTTCTTTTGAAAGAAAAGAACAAAATACATCCTAGGAGGAGTGAGTCACCTGGTAGCTTATGCTGAGCTGTGACTTGCTGAGGACCCCCCAGAGATCTTCTGGAGTCTCTGGGTCTTTGTATATGCCGTTCCACAGGATTTTTCTGATTTTTTAAAGCACTGGAGCACATATTATGGCTCGATTCCAGCAGGATTTTCCTTCTCCCCTCTCCCAACCACTCTCTCACTCCTGAAGTGTCTGCCTTGTGACAAGACAACCTTTCCCAGTCCAGTAGATTGAAAGCACTGATTTCGCTGCCACCTTGATAGGATTCCAGAGACCTGAGTCAGGCAGCTGAGTTTGGCATCAGGTTTTCTCAGACACTAAGGTGAGCGCTCAGGGAAGTTTGTAGACTTACATTTGACTTCCACATTCATCTTTTCCCTGCAAATTAAATTATTAATTTTCCCACATGCCTTCTTGTTTAATGAGAAGAGTGGTGGCCTTTATCTGTGCATGTGTGCAAACAAAACATCACAGCAGGGGCTCCTGAACTGCCCAGGCAAGCTGAGGGGTTAAGCAATCAGATGTAACTGTCTTGGTACGGTCTGTGTCATTTGCAAAAACCTGGCTGGCTGTTGGCATCATAAACATGGAAGGACGCACCTCCCCCCACACACATCTAAAGATGAAAGCTCCTTTTACAAATACAAAGGAGAGATCAAAAGAGGGGGAAATAATGGCATTTAAAATGCACATGTGAAATGCAAAATTATAATATGATTGTTTCTCCAGGTTCCATTAGAGTGGTGCTATTTTCTGAGATGATACCATGTTGGTTGATTACTTTGCCATGTCTTAGATAAAAAATACTCACATCAACATGATTTTGGATTTGTTACCATAGATGATCTATCATGTCTGGCTTTTCCAGCTTTTGACAGTGCTAAACCACTAGTTGAATATGGATGTTAACTTTTTCTGGTTTCTCGGACCCTGGATTCCAGGTCCCAGCTCTCATCTGCCCAAGCGAAACAGAAAAACCCACTTATATCTACACAAGTTGTCAATTATGAGAATCATTTAAACATGAACATTTTACATGGAGTTTTTTTGTTTGTTTAGGGGTCATGTTTTGGTTTTATTTCGTGGGTTCCAATACTAGAATTGCTGCCAACTCTAGAGCAAGACGATTCCTATACCCTGGTGCTAGTGTGTATGGCTGTGCAATGCAGAACAAATTTTGCTTTAGTGATTACAAAGGATTTTAGATTGTTATTTTAAAGATTTGTTATCCTTGCCTTTGTTTTATAAATGTCAATATCTGCTTTGGGGAGCTAAAGTTCACCTTTTCTCAACAAGTGCCAGTGATGTATCCATTCATTAAAATTAAATGCAAACTTTGAGTTTGAGCTGAATGAAAAGTCAATTTTGGTGAGTCTTCACCATACCCCAAAGCTACCTATAACTCTGATATGAAGAACATGATCGTTTTAGCAAGCCCCTGCCCCTGCCTATTAGTTATTCCAATGAAAAAACAGTATTTTTTGAGTCGCTAAGTTCCCTAGCTATTCCTTTTTTAAAAAAACTAAAATCCCTCAACAGTCCATATAAAAGTATTGATTATTCTGATCACTGCAGCATTTTTCATATCACTCACTCATGCATAATATGACATGGACCATTTTATTTTTGCCAACACATAAAGTAATTTTTTCAATTAAGAGAAATAATCGGTTATATGAGGGGAAAATTATTTGTCTTACTGAAGTATATCTGAATCATTTATAAAGGAAAAAAAAAATCTGCAGAGCTCCCAACTTCCCCCCACTGGGGGAAGGGGACAATCTTTCAATGACAACTGTAGTTTCTAATGAATGGGAAAAGTTTGTACAGTCTTTTTTTTTTTTTAATACAATATATTATTTTGGAAAAAAGGTCAGTTCCAGTTTAATATTTTGATACATGTCCTTTGGGTTACTCTATAAATGTAATTAAATGTATGTGTATTTATTAAGTTGGGAGAACTTATTAGTTGGTTTTACTTGCCTTTCATTGAAGAATATCCAGTCTTAATCGTTTTATATTTTTATAGGACAAGTATCACAACAATCTCATTAAATGAAAAATACCAGAAATTTCCATCTCTAGAAAAATAGATTGTAAACCATTGGCTGGTTTGGAATAAGCCTTTTCTAAGCCTCAATATACTTTATTAAAAGTACCATGTTGGCTCCAGTTTGAACGGCAGCCTCATTTTTCACGTTCTGTTTCAAAGGAGCCCTCTGCTGGACAGCTCTGCATGGTATCACAGGCACATGCTTATTTATATATGATTTATAGGCTATAGCTCAAATAACCCAAAAGCCATTTGTGATCGAAACTCTATCGTTGCAAATTGAATGCATCACTGAAACCTGTTTTGTCATCATTTTTTCATATTTAATGAACATGCAATTGTCTAAAAATAAAATGATCATCCTTAAAGTTTACTGTAAATCACAGTACATCAGCATATTCCCACACATGAGATAATCATACCAAATTAACATTCATTACCAATAATTTTAGTAATGAATTATTCAGCTGATACGCAATTATCACACCCATTTCTAAAGCAATTACTTTATTACATAGGTACTCTATGTCATTGATTTTACTTGTCTGTATTGCATGTGTAAATGTAAGGAATCTTCACATTTGCCACTTTCAAATGCAAAGGGTTCTTTCGTGTTCGATTTGTCAATGTCATCAGGTTGTGGGGATGTATACTTAGTATTAACTACAGTGTCAGAAAAATGCTGTGATAAAGCGAGGCCAATGAAACCCCCAAAATTCCACACTGTAGTTTTAGGAATGGGATGATTTTTCTGAGTAGTGTATCAGTAGGTTCATATCATCATTGATCATCTAAAAGCCGCTCTTAGTCAAGAAAGTGATTTTTAAAATGACTTCAATTACAGTTCCATCTGCATTTAGCTTTAGATTCAAGACCGTGTACAGAGACCACATAGCATTATGAAATAAATACAATCTTTGAGATTAGAAAGACTGAGTTCAAATCCTGTTTCAGTGACCCTGAATTATTTAGCCTCATCTTCAGAAAGGAAACAGTGAAACCATCTCAGAATGTGGTGGTAAGGATTAATGACATAATGTATGAAAAGTGCCTGGCACAGTATCCAGGTTATAGTGAGACATGCTGTTGGAATATTCTCTTGTATATTTGCAGGCAACTACTTGATTTCTTGGGGCACACTTACGTTACTTTTTTGCTAGTGCTGGTGGTAGCTAGTAGTCCTATATTCTTTTAGTTAATTTATGTGTAGCAAATTAAGTACAGTGAAATAGTAACCCTGAAGAGTATGGTAGTAGTTCTAGGCAAAGTCTTAACCTGAAGACTTGAGAGTTAGACCCAGTTCTAAGTCAACAATCTGAGATCAACCTTTTCTCTGACAGCCTAACCAACAGGAACCATGAAGATTTTATTTGGTGCAGGCGTAACTTCTAAAAATAATGTTCAGAATGAAAAGAAATAGTTGCTTCAGTATAGTTTAGCAAAACACGGTAATCAAATTTTCATGTTTAAGAACGTAACAGAAATGAGGAGTGGCATGATCTGAGAAAGTATTATTATGTCACCCCCCCCCCACTTGTTCTGTCTATATTCGATTATTCACCCATTAAAATTCACACCGTTCCAAGTTGATTCTTCTGAACATGGTTTAAGAAAATTCTATATATAGCTTTGCAGTAGTTTATACATGTGAGTGTATTTTTCTTCACAGAAATCTAAACAAGTACCAAGAATATAGTATGACTTGAATGAATTCGGTTCGAGTGAATAAAAGAATGAACAAATGGATCATTCATTTTCCTAGCAGCTGACTTTAAGATATTCTTTGGTAGATGATGAACCAAGCCAGACTCTCACTGGAAGAAAAACTGTGTCAGGACAGGGCCATTGACTCAAATTCTTTGGCCACTTCTTCTTCCTTTTTTTTTTTTTAATCTGTATACATAGAAGCAGCCAAAATGTTTTCAAGGCCAAAAAACTTTGGGGAAACAGACGCACCTATAGACCGAAATATTTAATTTCTAATTTCTCAGGCTTCTGTAAAGGTTAGGAGTCCAAGATGAAGAGAAACACATTAATTTTTAATTGATTCAAAAAACATTTATTAAATACCCAATGATGTATCCAGAGTTCTGCTGGGTGCTCTGAGGGATACATTGTTTGCCTTTAAGGAGTTTGTAATCCATTTGCGGGGAAGTATGAATTACCTGGATGAACAAGTTCCAGGTGGTATGGGCCAGAACTTGGTAGGGGTGGTATCAGCCTGGGAGGCTCATGGAGCTTGTATATCTCTAATCAGACCTAGAAGTTGAAGTGTTAGGGACTTAGATGGGCACATTATGGTTACAAACGGTTATGTGTATGGGATCTACAAAGTATTTGTCCACTCTGAAATCCATGAGGAATATCCACTAGCCATTGTCCATGGAATCAGACAGCAAATTGCCATCTAGATTATAGGGCAGAACTTGGTCAAAAAAATTTGGACAAAAGCCTTAGATTTTTATGAGCTTGGCTAGCATTAGATTGGGGCATTTTTATAAACTTTATAAACATTTTAACAAAATACCCTGTAAAAATGAGATAGTGTTGCTATTATTTTAGTCTTCTACTGCCAAAATTTTCTGTGGTCATTCTGTACATAAAACCCAAGTTAAGAATTTAGGATTGTATGAAGTCCTATCTTTGATGCTTCCCTTTAAGAAGGAGGAGACCTTATTTTTTTTTCACACATTTATTAATTTTCTACCTGAATATATTAAATATTATTATAGAATTCTGGATTTATATCACATAGAATACTTGAAGTATTTCAACACCCTTGGTGCTAAATGGTTATCAGATATTGTCTAATATAGGGCCCAAAGACTTCTAACTTCTAGGCAGTGTCTTAGGCCCTGGGAGAACATAAATTGGATTTCTTTACCCTAGGGTGGAAGTTGGTAAATGAACCCAATTTAAAAAGAATGTGAGTGGTTTTATTAGCAAACCTGCTAAAATTCCTGCCCCAGTAGTCCCATCCCTTTCAGTGTATACGATGTGATCACCAATGCATACAATGTTATAGTTAGTCATGCCATGATATCTTCATCGTCACACTACATTTCCAACTCCATTCTACAATCTGTGTAGAACAAGTCCTGACCAACTCTTCTATCCACGTAGAACAGTGCCCTTGGGGCCTCATAGCCATTACAGGATGGCCTCCTCGGGGGCCACTGTGTCCAAGAGTAGATGCCGGTGACCCACTATCATAATTCCAAAATAGCTCCAACCAGTCTCTGAAGAGGAAGCAGGTACCTTGGTCAGAACCAAATATCCTTTGGCTCATTTCTCTAAAGTTGCAGAAATGTCCGTATTCCTGGAGTTGAATCTTCAAGGGAAAAGGAGGGATAGAAAGAAAGCCTTGAAGAGCAGGTGATGTAGAGCGATGACTCCCTTCTTGTACACATCACGTCCCATCATGCTCGCAAGCCTTGTACTGATTAGTACACGCATACAACTACTACCTCTGTAAGTACTATGAACTGAACTTAGGCCTGAGTTTCAGTAAGAGCTTAAACAGGTATGTGAATTTTCTTTTTAAATCCATAATAGCCAACGGAAGGGATGAAAGAATGAATGTGGTATATCTCAACATATCTTTCTACCTTTTGAAGTTGTTATCTTGGATGTCTGACCTGCTTATTCAAGTGGTTGTGGCTTGTACACATCAGTGTGTTGGGTCGCAGAAAGATGAGCTAAGACCACAAAAAGTTTCTCCTGGAAAATTCTGCCCAAATTTTTTTTTTTTTTTTTTTTTAAGTTTTGTTTCATCGTGTGTAAGATCCTGGAAAAGCAACTGCTGTTTTTACAAAACAGCGTTTCAAATGCGGCCTACCATTCTCTGTGTTCCTGAAAGGTCAATGCATGTATCTAAATTTCCCCCGAATATCCAAGCATTGCTGCATATTTTCATCCAATTTACAGCCTATTTCATCAGTGTAAACAATTAATTTTCCTGAATAAATATGTATATTTGGCTCAGATGCCCTTGAGGCTCTCAAGGCACAATTCAGATGCATACATGGAAACTGTTCAACCAACTTGCAACTAGTTAGAAATCTGAGGAACCAAGGACATTGACTGTTTTAATTAGGAAAAAACAGTAGCTGTTCCTTGTTGAAATTCTAGCTGCTGTGCCCTAATTTTCTATTCTGATGTTTTCATTCTGAGACTACCTATGCCACCCTGACAGTTTTGGCTTCCTAGTGGGCTTCTGAAAGGCCTATTTAAAGTCATTCAATGAGAAGGAAAACATTCACCGGGTAATAGGCTCTAGTAGTGATCACATATTATGAGCCAGAAGATTGTGGTTGCGTCATGAGCACAAAGGAGGCCCAGGAATTAGATGATTGATTGATTGTTGATTCTGTCTGTTTCTATGATTCAAAGCTATCTGAGAATACATGATCAGTTTCGGTTTTGTGTTGTGTTGTCTTCTAATTAGTTGATCTCATCAGCAGTCTTATCAGGGAATTGACTTTAAAAATCACAAGCACAGTGACCCAAATGTAAATCCCTAAAGCAGAATAGAAACAATTTTTTCAAGCTTGCCTGCTTGGAGGAGAGGGAAAAAAAAGTTCTGAGTTACCTGTTCTATCTGTGGTCATAGAGGAAGTCAGGCTAAGAAAGATGTGACTTATAATTGACACCCTTGGTCCCTAAACTTTTATCCATTCAGTAGTTTTCTACCATCTAGATTGCAGTAGAGTATTCAAGGAATGTGATTGACCATTGCAAGTAGAATGGCCTTTAATCTTCCCACAAGATTGATAAAGAGAGGGAGAGCTCCCTACTGTACTTGAATAAACAGCCCTTCCTTTGGGAAGGACAGCTACTTGGGGAAGGAGTTGGGTTGAAGGATGGCAAAGAAAGTAGCACAGTTTGACTTTGACCCTACCAATCAGTGATTCCAGTATTTTATATTCTTATAGCCACACAGATAAACTCAAATAGACATCATCCCCCAGTACATGGACCTAGACTTGCAGAAGTAAGGGCCACAGCCAAAGATCTCCATGTCACTCCTGCAGATATGGCACGGAAGAGCATGTGTTCAGGCCCAGCAGAATTTGCCAGATCCTGGATAAAATCTTCCTATGTTTCAACATAGCCAATTTCTCTCCCCTTATTTCTCAGTATATTTCCAGCATTGTCTTTTTATAGTTCTTGTTAAAAGTGTGCAACATTTAAGTTTGCCAGGAATTTGATGATAAAGATAAAGGGGGAGAATTAAGCTAGAAGGCACTGAGACACCGAAAATACACTGTAGCTCATTTGGGCAATAATATATGTATGTCAGTCAAATGATGATAGAACTTGCTTTGATAATAAAAAAAAAAAACATAACTGATATTGTGATTTCATGTGAAATTTCCTGATGGTTACTGAGCATAAAAAGCAAGTGATAATGTGATTTCATGTGGAATTCCTGATGCTTACTGAGCATCTGATAGGTGACATGCACTGTATTGACAGAGCTTGCTCTTGCCCCCATTTTTGTTGTTTAGTAAAATAAGGCATGTAAGCAGTTCATCTAGAGTTAAGAGCAAGAAGACTCTGCAAGTGGCAGGGAAATGTAACTGAAGGAGGAGCTACTTCTAAGACGTACCTTTCCTGGTAGAGTGGGGGAAACAGAGGAAAAAAAATGCATGTTGGCAAGACTTTCAATATTTTTTAAATAAATAATTTTTTAAATTAACATATAATGTATTATGTGTTTCAGGAGTACTTATACCATTCACAGCACTCACCATAGCACATACCCTCCCCAATGTCCATAACCCAGTTACCCCATCCCTCCCAGCCCCCCTCCCCTCCAGCAACCCTCAGTTTGTTTCCTGGGACTAAGAGTCTCTTATGGTTTGTCTCCCTCTCTGGTTTCATCTTGTTTCATTTTTCCTTCCTTCCCCTATGATCCTGTGTCTTTTTCTCAAGACCTTCCAATATTTAAGGAGAAATACATTGCAGTGGAGGCTGAATTGTAAGGCTGTATCAGGGACATGTGAAGTACTGCAGGCTGATAGGAGAGTTGCTCAAAAAGGTGAAGTCTTCTGCATGATTTCAAGCCATTTGCCCACCTGGATTCTTGTGTTATCAATGACTCAGGTTGGGTATTGCATTAGCAATGACTTCACCAGCTCGGGAGCAGGCATCCAAGAATCTATGAAGCTGTCCTGTCTCGGATTTGATAATAAACACATGGTATCATCTTTCACCATAAATTTTACCTTCAAGATAAGAAACAAAAAAAGAATTCCCACAATAGGTAAAAATACCCCACACCAGTTAATAGATGACACCGACAAAATGAAAGGTGTGCCCAAACCTAAAGTAAATGCTTTTGTTTTGTTTCTGTTTGGGCACTCTGACAAGCATGGATCTTAGCCAGTGGGACTACCAGTAACATACCTACTTAAAGAAAATTCTCGATGAGTGTCCTCAATATTTTGTGGATCTGTGGTCCTAAGGTTGGAAAAGTGCAGAATCTGCCAGAATTAAGGTTTTATAATTGTTCAATTTCTAAATTTACCCAAATTAAGAAAGGGATAAATAGCATCTTAGGACAATAGTACCTTTTCTTCAAAGAAATCAAAGCATTTTACAGGAACAGGTTTTTCAATTACATTTTTACTATAGCCTGGGTGGAGCAAATAGGACATTTGCATATGGTGTTTATTCTATGCGGTGGTTAAGAAAGCTGTGGAGGGAGCCTCTCTAGCCACTCTCTGAGCTGAGGGAATTAGTATTTCTTTCACCGCGATGGTGATGTGGGACATGAAGGTGACCTCGAGTCCTCAAAAGTTCATTTTCCACTTGGGAAATACTCATACTCATGCCCAGTCAATGAATCTTAAGGAAAATGAGAAAAGAGAATTCTAAAGAAAAAAAATTTTTAACATTCCTTTGAATAATAAATTAGACCATTTTAAAAAAATAAAAGTCTGCAGGATCCCCAAGTAGTTAGTGATAGAGATGGCAAGAGCCAGCCAGTACTAGTGGAGGTTAAATTTGCTAGTTGTTTAAAAAAGGTCAGAAAACAACACAGGTGGAAAAATATTCTCAGTTTGGCCAGTAGCTGGGAAAGAGGATAAACACGAATGCTTAATTCAGTGTTGTAACTAAGAATTCCTGGGCAGAAAGATTTTTTTCACAGTCGAACTCCTTACTTAGGCTCATGAGGCCAGCCACTTGTGGAGTAGGCTAGATTTGTGCACGATACTCTCAGTCAGGCTTGGTTATTCCAAGCTATAATCCAAGGATGATAGTTAACTTAAGACCATAATGGGAGAGAGGCCTCCCTCCCACCGAATACGAAAGCTAGATGGAAGATTTGAGGTCACCCAGTACCTCCACTTTGTGTTACAAATGAGACCGCTGAGAAGAGATCTGACCCTGACACCGGGCCCTCCTCACGGGACTGTGCTGCCTTTCTTGAGTGTGCACAGAGAAGGCTGAGATGGAGTGGCTCCTCTGGACCAGCTCAGGCAGCTCCTCAATCCCAGGCAGTGAGTATTAGTGTCCACTTGACTGTACTCCTTCCAGAGAACACTGTGTGCTTTCACTGGGACTCCGTGCCATAGAAGGATATTAGCCAAGTATGATTTAACGGGTGATGCCGAATGGTGTACTCCACACCAGTTCTTCTGTAAGTTAATAATTAGCTTCCTGGGGTGCCTGGGTGGCTCAGTGGGATAAAGCCCCTACCTTCAGCTGGGGTTTGGTCCCGGGGTCCTGGGATCGAGCCCTGTGGTCCTAGGATGGAGCCCCACATCGGGCTCTCTGCTCAGCAAGGAGCCTGCTTCCTCCTCTCTCTATCTGCCTCTCTGCCTACTTGAGATCTCTGTCTGTCAAATAAATAAAATCTTTCAAAAAAAAATAATCAGCTTCCTACGTTTGTTATGATGCCAACATTACATCATTATGGTTTGAATACCATGGTTTCTCCCCTACACACACACACACACACATTCCCAGGAAGAGATAGGAAATACAGAAATTCTAAAAAAGCACAAATTGTTGTTTTTCTTATAAGTACAATTTTTAAAAATTTGTTAAGACTGTTTTCTTAGTGTACCATGGTAATAACTAATTTAACAAGTCTTATAACCTATGTGGTCCTTAAGTTTCTCATCAGTAAAGTTACACCCCTGGAGCAGACTAGATGCTTCACAGCTGTGTGATCCGAAAGCTTGTGGAATAATGTTGGATATCTTTTACTTAACTTCTGTGTGTTTCACTCCTGGCACTGTTACTCTCTTAAGAGTAAATTAGAAAAAAACTATATAATTATGTGGATATTTTCTGTAAACTTTTTATTGTACAAATAAAAATTAACTTTGTTAGGGGCACCTGGGTGGCTCAGCGGTTAAGTCTCTGCCTTCGGCTCAGGTCATGATCTCAGGGTCCTGGGATCGAGTCCCACATTGGGCTCTCTGCTCTGTGGGGAGCCTGCTTCCTCCTCTCTCTCTCTCTCTCTCTCTGCTTGCCTCTCTGCCCACTTGTGATCTCTCTCTGTCAAATAAATAAAATCTTTAAAAAAAAAATTAACTTTGTTAAATACATTGCCTTCCCTCACATGAAATGTCATAGGTAGTACTTGGCAACATTCTTCATCAGACCAAACTTTCTTGGCCAATATTTATTGTATATTCTAATGGTGAAGCAAGAGCTTATAATAGAAGAGAAAGGCATGAAATCTTGGAGTTGCATGGAACATCTCAGATTATCTAACATTTCCTTCCATAGCAATAATCCCTTTTAAAATATTCTTGACAGAAGTCACTTGGACACTGTTCAGATATTTCCTGTGATAGTAAACTTGGTCCCTTCCAGGGCAGCTCATCTTATTATTATACTACTCTCAAGTTTAGAAACATCTTTTTATTTTTCATGTTCCAATCCCAATTTTGCCTTCTTAACCAACTTCTCTTTTTTCCTAGGAGCTCTTTTCCACAAAGTCTCTCCTTACTAAATTCTTTTGTGATTCTTCATGTGGCACAGTTTGCAGATTTCTGCATACTATACTCCGAAACAACCTGATCTTCTGATGTGGTCCAATTAGGGCAAAGACTAGGGAAAGTATATCACTTGATCTGAAAATTATACTTCTGCTGTGGCTCCAAAATCATGATCATCAGCTAGTTAGCAGCCACTTAACTGTTGACTCTTCCGAAACTTGTGGTCAACTAAGACCTCCAGATCTTAGGCGCAAAAGCTGCAGCTAAGCCAAGTTTCCCCATCTTGCACTTAAGGAAATCATTTGTTAACCTCAGCATTAGTTTTTCTGTTGGCTTTAAGCTTAGTGTTTTCTGAACTTTGTTCTAACTTACGGAGATAAGTTTGAATCTTGATGCTTTAACTCTTTTGCAAGCTATTCTTCCAAATCCATTTTATCTGTATATTGAAATGTCTTTAAGAAGACGTGAATAAAAATACTGAATGATTTGGGGTAATTCTAGAGCAAACCAATAGAAGAGAGACCTTTACAGATTGTCACTCTTCCCTCAACACTGAATTCAGCTATTTAGCTCCCTGTTATTTCACTGGACTGTATTTTATCTTAGTCTTCCTACATTTTGAATCTGTCCAATACGCTGCTAAAAAAAATTGTTTGACTGTAAATCTAGAAGTTCTGTTTAAAAAGGAAAAAATGCTGGGGCGTCTGGGTGGCTCAGTTGGTTAAGGGTCAAACTCTTGATTTTGGCTCAGGTGGTGATCTCATGGTCATTGGGCTCTGAGCTCAGCAGCAGGGTCGGGTGGGGTGGGTGGGCAGAATGTGCTTAAGATTCTCTCTCCCTCTTCTTCTGCCCCTCCCCCCACTCATGCATGCATGCATATGTGCTTTCTCTCCCCACCCAATAAATAAATAAATCTTTAAGAAATAATAATAATAATAAAAAGGAAAAAAATATTAATTTACTAAGACTTAAAGTGTACCCTTGCTGGCTCCCAGTGATCACTGGCGATAAAAGATGTTCATTAGCCTTTTTATTAAAACGTTCTTGAGATTACCACCCAAAAATTTTTTTTAATTAAAAAATTTTTAAAAAGGATTACCAAGCATGGTATTGGATCTTTAGCTTATGGTTTGCTTATATAGTGAAATAGGAATATATTTAATTTGGAATATTTGTATTCTTATATTTTTTTCTACTCAAATATATAAAATGTGTGTGTGTGTGTATATATATGCATGTATATATTTATATATAATATAAACACCTATGCATGCACATATACACATAAACACATACACCATGCCAAGTCCTTTGTTTTGTTTTAATGATTCTCTTAACCTTTTACAGTTTTTATAAAACTTCTTCTATACTCTCTTCTTGATGGAGAACCTAGGAAGAAAAATAGTAATTTTCCCCTTTTCCCCCTGTGGCAAATCAGCATTATATAATATTGCTAATTAAGTGTCCCTGACCCTTCCTGATTTATTGTCTCATACTGGATATAGTGTGTGTATGTGTGTGGATGTAGACTTATTTTACTGCTTTTGGAAGTTTTTATAAGCCCAAGATCATTCAGACTCTAGCCTTTCTGACACTTTTATTTTAGTTCCAGGCCATGTTTGTTTGTTTTTTTTTTAAGCCTCATCCTTCTTAACTGTATTCCTTCCTTATTTTACATGTCCTTTTAATATCTATCTATTAATAGGCCTGCTCCAGCTCAGCAATTTTCATTTATTCTGATGCCTTTCTCTCTCTCTCTCTTTTTTTTTACTTCCTCATGTGGCTCATTGTAGCAGCACTTCCTCTCTACCTTGAGAACTTCTCCATTTTAGAATCTCTAGACATGGGATTATGCCTGTCTGTTCATCACATGCACATTCTGCATGTGCGCACTTAGAACTCAGGATACATGGTTAAGGATACTCAGCCTTCCTTTTCTTCCTAATAATTACCACAGCATAGTGTTACCAAGTTCTTGCCTGCATCTCATCAATACCCCCCCCAATTTTGTCAAGAAGTAAACAAGCAGGGGTGAAAACATGCAAAACAAGTCACATGAACTGTGACAGACCAAATTGGGGTTTAACTTGGAAAAAGAAAGCTTTGGGGGACATGAATCTGTCTTCAAATATTTGATGGACTGACTTGTGGAAAAGGAGCTCGTTTTAATCTGTGTACTCAGAGGAATTAGAATTAAGACCAGTGACAAAATTGGTAGTCACCTCACTTTAAAGGCAACTCCCCCTAAACGGGCTGGATATGGAATGACCAGTTTCACGACAGTCTTGGTTCTGGAAGGGCTCAATGACTGCATCCTGGCAGGGTCAACTTGGACGGCATTCATGTGTTGGCCTGGGTGACATTTGTAGTTCCCTTAACTCTGAGATCATGTGATTTTTATGCTCTAATTTTTATACCATGTTCAAAAGAGATTTAGATAACTCCATGAAAATCAGTGCACATCTCTATACATTTCTTCCTTTTTCTTCTGAAAGCTGAAATTGCCTATAAGGCAAGAATTTATCAGATGTTCTGTTTTTAGCTGAGTAACAGTCCCAGCAGCTATGCCACTACTCTAGGTTCCTTCATCACCATGCTATCATTCTGCTACCCAATTGGATAATCTGCTTTCTGAAACCATTCTCTTTCTCTCCCACCAGTCAACTGTAATCCTCCCCCACAGCAACCTCAGTGATTTCTTACGTAACCCAAACACTCTCCATGGTGAGCCCATCTTCTAGCACTCTTTTCTCTTCTAGAATTATGTTTACATTTTGGTTTGTTTGTTCCAAACAAGACTATATGCTACCCCTCCCCAATTTGTTGATTGTATTTCTTTTGATCAGTGTGTGCCCTCTGTCCCCATTCTCCTGTGTGAGCTATATCCTGCTGAGTCTTGGTGTAACAGTGATATACTGCTCACTTCTGTGTGGTAAAACTGTTATTATTCAACATGGTGCTAATATCTCAGGTTTATTTTGTTTTATTGCCTATCCTTTACTCATTAGTTATGTACTCCTAAGGCCGTAACTATTAGGTACAAAACTTCTGTTACCATTTCATCTTTCACAACACTGTCTTGTGTAGTAGCTCTGCCATGTGCCTCCAATGTCTCCTCTAACTCCCTTGTTCTGTCAAACATACATTTTCTGTTCTTCGTAAGAATTTCTTTCTCTTGAGCCAGAGAAATTAATTAGCACCCTGTTACACAATTTTAAATATATGTTTCAAAATTTAAAAAAATTTGTTAACACTCTTCTTCCAACCAGCTTTCTCAAACCAAATCATTACCTCAATGATGGAAATATTTCACCAACACCTCTCATTTCCGGCCTAAACCTTTAAAATCCTAGAGGCAAACTGAAGCACTTTCTTTTTTTAAAATTTTATTTTATTTATTTATTTGACAGAGAGAGACAAAGTGAGAGAGGGAACACAAGGGGAGTGCAGGGGGAAGAAGCAGGCCTCCCTCTGAGCAGGGAGCCTGATGCAGGGCTCAGTCCCAGGACCCCGGGATCATGACCTGAGCTGAAGGCAGACACTTAACAACTAAGCCACCCAGGTGCCCCAAAACAATTTCTTGATCTATCATTTACTCTCATTTCAATGAACAGTAGTGGGTAGGAGTTTTCAGATTTGTTGGCATATTCTTTCAAAAAATTATGAACATCTTGGGGCGCCTGGGTGGCTCAGTGGGTTAAGCCACTGCCTTCGGCTCAGGTCATGATCTCAGGGTCCTGGGATCGAGCCCCGCATCGGGCTCTCTGCTCAGTAGGGAGCCTGCTTCCTCCTCTCTCTCTACCTGCCTCTCTGCCTGCTTGTGATCTCTCTCTGTCAAATAAATAAATAAAATCTTTAAAAAAAAATTATGAACATCTTGATTGGCCATGTTGAATCCTCAACCCATCAGCTAGTAAAGGGCCACCAGTGACCCCAGCAGCCTTCTTTCTCTGGAGGCTGCACCAAGAACTCTCTCTGGGCTGATGCCTGTGCCTCTTCTTTGGGCCCATAGTGCTGTACTTTCTTTAGATCTGAACTCATCTGTAGTGGGCAGTGCCATTTATAGATTTTATGGCTTTAGTGGAATCTCGTTTTCTCCTTTCCTTTTCCTTGATGATAGCTTCAGTTCTCTAATCTTCTGATATTCCATTTGATTCAACATCAACCCCACTGAAATCTTTTTCTTCCAGTTTTTATCTTGGATTATTTTTTCCATCTTCTCTGGGAACGCTTCATCCTTTCTAATAAGCTGGAGGATACATAGATATTCCTCCAACTCTCTCACTTTATGTGCTGGGTAGTTTTTTATTTTTATTATTATTTTTTTTATCTCATTCTTCTCTCAGAGGAGATGGGTAAAAACTTGTTACCAATCTCAGCAGAAAATTCTTGGTTCAACTCAACAGTTTCTATCAAATCACTCTTGATTTTTTCCAATAAAATCATTCTTATCTCCTGCCTAATTTCTTGTAGGTTTTATTTTCCCAAATCTTTATGGTTTCCTATAAATTCTAGCCATGTTTTCTGTAACTTTAATTATTGAGGACAAAGTCTACAGGTTTATTCATGCATGATCTGACAAATGCTGAAAAATGAGAGAGAAAATAATATTTTCCATGCTACCTAATGTTTGCTAATACTTCGTTTACTTGAAGTAAAATGCTATGTTTCCAGCTGATGGTAAGCTCATTAACTAATACAACTACATTTGCATGTAGCCATTTATTGCATAATGCATCTTACAGATATTTACCAGATGGCATTATGCACCAGATGGTATTCTGAATGGTGGGATACACTTATGAACAAGGCAGGTGTCTTCATCTAAAGGAGTTCACAATCTGCAGAGAGAAGAGTAGACTTAGAGGAGAAAACCAGTATGTTAAGTGCTATCATGTGAGCATATATACAGAATAATGGGGGCCTAAAGATCCATCTTAGCTTTGTGGTAGAGGTTTAGAGAGTCTTTGTAGAGAGAAGGATATTTGAAGTTGAATTTTGATGATTGGTCACATGAGCAAGAGAATCCTAAGTAGAAGAAATGCCTATGTCTGTGCAAAAGCACAGAAACACAAAAAGCATGGCTTGTAATGGGAACTATTAAGCTGTATACCATGGTTGCAATCAAGAGAGGGAGGGGGGTGAGAAAGCGCGCGTGCGTGTGTGTGTGTGTGTGTGTGTGTGTCTGTTGGAATTAGGAAGAAAAGTATTGACATACATGAGATTTTAGACCTCATATGACATGTGAAGGAATTTGAACTTTTTCTTCTAGGCGGGGACTTTTTTAGTTTAAAAACGTGACTGTAATATGAAAGAGGACTTTGAGGTCAGACATAGGTCAGTCGCTTTGGAGGGAAAAAAGTTGTGAGGACTTGAAACTAAGGTTGAAGCAGTGAAAAGGGAGGTGAGGTAGGATTCAAATGACACTTAGAAAAAGTAGAAGAGACTGGATTAGAGGACTGAGAAGACACATATGTGGTGAGAGAATAGGTAGACTCCAGGGTGTCTGTCCAGAATACTTGGGTAGACGGTGGTAACAATGAGTACAGTTGAGTCATGAGGGAAAAGACCTAATCTGGGGAGCAGTGGAGAAAATGAGAGAGATGATTTAAATGGAGAAGTAGAGTTTGAAGTTTCTGTAAGACATACAGGTTGATATATACCTGATTCGAGTCTGAAATGTAGGAGGCTTAGAGATGCAGATTTGAAGGCCATCTGGATAGGTGTCAATTATGGTCAAAGTCATGGGCTTGGGTGAAGTTGTCCATGCACATGCAAAGTTTGAAGATCAGAAAATCAAAGATGCAGTACTCTAGGGAATTCCATAAAGCAAGAGGAAAACTGAGTTTATCTGTCTAGGAGACAGGGAAAGGATAGAATAGGAAGCCCAGAGAGCAGTGAAGACTTGGCATGCCAGTTGGAAAAGACACTCACAAAGTCTGCGGGAAGCGGTTGCTGAGCATGGAGCTGGTGCTGAGAGCCCATCTAAATTCTAGTAGCACACATTTTGTGTCTTGCTGTATGCAGTAAGCTATTCTTTTCAATACACACTATTGCAGTTGTCTTTACCAACTTGGTTATATTTCTGACCCCCATTGTCCCTAGTTGGCAAGATCAAGTTAAGCTGAGATTATCTTGCAAGGCAGAATTCCATTTCCACTTAGATTTTGGTGATCTGCAGTCATAGTGAAGATCCTCTCTCTGCCATCATCTGGATCCTTGGTGAAAAGGTCAAAGAGCCCCTAAGACAAGGACCAACCACTCCTGAAAACTGCTTTCCCACTTCTAAACCTCTGCACAGATGTGTTTGCAAAGTAGCAGCATCTAAGCATCTGGCCTGGCTTGGTCAGCACAGCCTCAGAGTTGAACAGGCCGAAATCTGTCAGCCCCAGATGCCAGACAAAGCCAAGAGATGGCTGAAATGATCTGATTAAAAAGAGGAAACCCTGACGTATTTGTGGCCAAAATAATCAGCAGTGGAACTGAAAAGGCCCTTGGAGGGAGATGTGGGGTGGAGGAGGAAAGAAGAGGAAGGAAACAATTTTTAATAAGGAAATAGCCCTGATGCCCAGGGAGAGTCAACTACTCCAGTGCTACCCAGGGCTGAAGGAGCAAGGAGAGGTAGTGCTCTGTGCAACATGTCTGCAGGGTAAACACTTCCCCCAATGATAAAGCTGAGTCTCAGACATCTAAGGATGGTTAAGTCCTACATATCCTCTCCAACTCCATCCCTGCACCCTTCACTCTTACCCCTGTTCATCTGAGGAGTTTTCTGGGTAGATGGAATACCCCGTATCTTAGTGCATGAGTCAGCAAGCTATATCACAGGGGCCAAATCCCAGCCCTCTGCCTGATTTTTTTTCTTTCATCAATAAAGTTTTATTGGAACACAGCCATGTTCATTCATTTATGTATTGTCATGGCTGCCTCCCCACAAAATGGTGGAACTGAATATTTGCAACAGAAAATGTATGGCCTTCAATGCCTAATATATTTATCCTCTGGCTGTTTACAAAAAAAGTGTGCTGACCTCTATCTGGGTATAAAGACATTCTAGCTAGAAAAAGCAGCTGTGCCTAAACTCATCTTCTATGGTTGAACCATTCTATAGCATAAACACACACATGCACACACATACACAGGAAACTGAGGATTCAATAGCTAAGAAATGCATTCTAACTCTAAATTATATATTTCTTAAATGTTGCATAGACTTTGTTTGGATTCTCCTCCTTCTCCCCCCCCCCCCAGGCTTCATCTTAATCTTCCCAAGTGAAATCTGTCCTTTGCTTCATGTTGTCTTGTAACCATATTTCAATAGCACTTAATCAGTGATAAAACTGCTTTGATTTATTCCCAGCTGTGGATATTATTGTTGAAATCTGTGTAAGTGTTCCGACGTGTTATGATTGGAGCAATAGCATTTAAGAGTCCAGAGGCAAGTCAGAAAATTAACAACTGAGTTTTCTGATGCCTAAATTAACTACACAGACAGCGCTGAGTACAATGAGAAAGTTGTGTAGAAACTTGCTTGGCAGTATGAGAAAGTGTCGGAATGGCTCACCCATTAAAAGTATTATATCTCAAGGATAAGTTCTCATTGGATGTACTCCCCAAAGGCAGTACCAGAATTTCTTAAAAGGACAGCTGGCTGCTCTTTTCTTCTGGGACAGTTTTCTTCATGCAACATATAGATTGTTGATGCTATAAGCACCAGACGTGATATTTCTCCATTTTGTAGCAAGACTGAGCCCCAGTATGCACCTTGTGGTGGGCTCTGCTGCTGCATCTGAAGTCATTCTGAAGAACAAAAGAATACAGTCTGGGTCCATTGCAGAAAACTTAGACTAAAGAAAGAACAAAGAAAAGCAAAGTGACTTGTAATCCTAGTGTGTCTAGCAACATCAGCACTTTAGAGTATAGTCTTCCAAATCAGTTTTTATTTTTTTTTTAATTCCTGCATTAATCACAAAAAGAGGTAGAGAAAATATTTGGGTCTAGATTACATTGCAAATTTTCACATTTAGTTTCTGACACCTTATTTCTTCATATAAATCTTCCTTAAATGCTATTTTTTTTTTTTTACTGCCAGATTGCTTGTAGTTTGAGTTGCACTATACTTCAGAATTGGCCACAATAGGTCATCCTTTGCTCTTCTTCTAAATATGAATTTATGCAAACTGGAGGGAGAGGTTTCCAGTATGTATTTTAATTGTCATTGATTGGTTTTATTTAACTTTCTCCATCTATTGTTCATAAATATCCTCACATATAGTTAGATGTTGCTAGATAGCATTATTGATCATCGTGATTGCAAGGTATTTACTGGGCTAGAGGTATTTACTGGACTATCCTATATATAAACTCAGGATTTTCTTTTTTTTATAAGACAATTACCCTTTGATGTCCTCAGGAGCTCTATAGCTGTCTGAAGCCTTCTTTATTTGAAATAATGATATTTGATCATTTCCTAACAAGAGCTGAAAATTGTTACACCCTTAAGTTGTTTAGTATTTCTCCATTTCTCTGGGTCAAATGGTTTATCTCCCTAACTAGTGTGTGATCCCCTTGAGAGCCAAGGCCCAGTATTTTATCATTGGATTTCACATGCATTCTCTAGCATCCCGTATCTGGCAAACAAAAAATGCATGCTTAATAAACACCGGATAAAGAGGGAAATTCCTTGTCCCAGATCATCTATTAAAATAGTGCCAGAACCCACGTGTTCTTATTTGCCCCATGTGCCCCTTTCCCTTTATGTTCACTGATGTTGTATGGTGATTAAAAAAGTAGACTCTTGGGTCCAAAATCTCTGGGTGTGGCAAAATGGGAATCTGAGTTCTTCTACTTCTTAGCCATGTGACCTTGATCAATGTGTGGGTCCTCAGCCCCATCTCTTGCAAAATGTTGACACTAGAACCTACCATTAAGGATGTTTGAGGATGAACTGAGATAATGTGCGGAAGTGCCTTGCCTATTCTAAGTGCTCAGCAAATGTTACCTTTGATTTGACCCTCTCTCAGTCATTTTTTAAAAGATTTATTTATTTATTTAAGAGAGAGGGAGAGTGGGGGACAGGCAGAGGGAGAGACTCTTAAAGCAGACTCCCCACTGAGTGTGAAACCCAGTGAGTGGCTCAGTCTCGTGACCCATGAGATCATGACTTGAGCCGAAACTAAGGAGAGTGGCTTAACCAACTAAGCCACTCAGGCACCTCGCTCTTGGTTATTTTTATACATTGGAGTAAACTGTTTTATAATAGGTACTTTATAGGTTTAAAAAATATATTATGGGTGCCTGGGTGGCTCAGTCGTTTGAGCATCTGCCTTCGGGTCAAGTCGTGTTCCCAGGGTCCTAGGATCTAGTCCCACTTCAGGCTCTCTGCTCAATGGGGAGCCTGCTTCTCCCTCTCCCTCTGCTTCACCTCAGGGCATGCTCACTCATGATCTTTCTCTCTCTCTCTCTCTCAAATGAATAAAATCTTTAAAAAAATTTTTTTAACATGGATAATAAATATTAAAAATATCTGCCACAAAAATGTGATCCATGATGATGATTTCTTTTAGGTTCATTTCACTTTGTTTATTTCACTTTTTCATTGTAGCTTTCTAAGCACTCAATTAGAAGAGCTCATACAGGCCTATGATTTTGGTGCATTATCCTGTACCCATCTTACAGAGAGTGAAATTAAGGAATAAGGAAAAGATGTAAGTCCTCTTAAGGCTACTCAGAATAAGCAGGAAGAAACAGGGTCTACACCGAGGTTCTGGAGCTCTTCCTTTCATACCGAGACTCTGTGCTGAAGGATCCTTGCAGATAGCATCTGCATCGGCACGCAGGGTGTGGGCTTTCCATGTCAGGTGCTGGGTTCTGCTGAAGTCTGCTAACAGCCTCTGCATTAAATTCATAATGAGATTAAAATCTACTGTTCTTAGAAAAGGAAGAGTTGAGAATGTGTTGCAAAAGCCCTTTTGTCTCATCATATTAATGTTGATGTCCTCTTATCCCAGAACTTGGCTGAAGCTGGAGCCAAAATCTATATTGGTTTAATTTTAAGTGGCCTTGTGAACAAGTGTGTACAGAGGAGGAAGGAACTGAAAGGTACTTAGAGCTCTCACGCTCCTGGGTGTGGACTCTCAGATGGAGCTGGGCCTTCGCAAAGCCCGTTGAACTCACGTGCTCAGTGTTTATGTGAAGGAGGGGCTGGGTTTTTAGGTGCTTGCCACTTTTACTATAATCACTGAGGCAGACTGGACTTATTCAGTTAATTCCCTTAATCAGGGATTAGATTGGGAAAAAAAATCCCACATTTCCTAATCTAATCTGAAAGGAGTTCCTCAGAAAGTAAACGTAAGATTTTCTTCTAAAATCTTTTTAAAGAAAGAGTGTAGAGGAACTGTTCGGTAAGTGTAAAAAATCCACTCGTAATTTACAGTCCAATGACCTGCTAGATCAGATATAGCAATTATTTTTGAAAAACTGTGTTACATGTATTCCTATTCAACTCTCGACTCTCGGTTTCTTATTATGTTTGTGTAGACATGTTTCTTTTTTGTTGAAAGAGAAAAAAAATTAGATCCCACGGAATGCCTTTCTCCCCTGCTATGGACCCACAGCTAAATGAGATCATCATGAGTGGTTGGGCTGCTGGTGCTTGCACAGATGTGCACATGGACCAGGTTCATTTTGAGCGAGCCAAGCAAGCTCCAAGCTCAAGTGCAACCTCACTCAGGTGTGCCCTTCTGGCCAGGCCCCTGCCACTGGGGGAGGTGAAGAGTGCTTGGTCTCTTCTGGGCTTGTCTCAGCCGGGGTCTGTGGTTAAGACCTGCCTGAAAGCTGCCAAAATGACATTCCCTGGTGTGATTGAGTTTTAATGTAAGATTACAACCATAGATCAAAGTGAGGAGGACATTTGGGCCGGTGCTCTTAGGAATTTTAGAGCCAGAGCATAAAGAAGATAATTATACTGTGTGATATAGAGTTGTTTCTGCATGTGTCACTCATGAGCAAGTCTTGTCCTCTAGCTTATAAAGGGCTTTATAAGCAAGGCCTCACTATTTCCTATTATTTAGTATCTAGAAGACCTTTTAAGGAGTGATTAAAGAAACCAGAACTCTCCTCTAAATGGCTTTTCCTGATAATGAAGATCTGCCTTTGACACAGAAAGCATATTCTTTCATGGTGATCTGCGAATTCTGGAACAGAAAAGAGGAAAAAATGGGATGAGAAATCTAATTCAGTCAAAGCCCTTTGGTTCTGATTTCTCCAGGTCAGATTTTAGGGTCAGGTGGCCTTAAGTTTGCCTTTGCATTATTGACATATTTTTTTAAAAGTCTTAGAATAACAGAATCATGTTCCTTACCTTGAGACCAATATAGAAATTCCTCTTCAACTTTAAGATTTCTGGAAAGTTCAGTCCTCCTGATGACCTGATATCCTTCCCTTTATTAGCTAAGGGTTGCTCTGCAACTTGGGGAGTTTTGCCTTTCTGCCATGCATACCGGGGACCAAGTTCCATACACAGTTATGGTGGCTTCCTTTGATGTGTTTCTGGAAAATGGACCCTTTTTTGTAATTGACTGGCTTTGTACCAACATAATAACAGGCTTATGTTTCTGTATTTTCTATATTTACTGTGCCAATGACTGTATGTTACATGAAATCCTCTTCATGAAATTTGTTTTTCAACTTTAAACTTTTTGTTGTATAGAAGTATGTAATTTAAAAAAAAATGTTAAAAATGTAGAAAAGCAAAAGGAAAACATGAAAATGACCCTCAATTTCATCCATCGGGGAAAAATTTGCTTTTAATCTTGTGGTTACTTAACCCTCTGTGGCTCACCCGTCCAGTTGGGATAACAAAGAATCCCCACCCACAATGTTTCTAGGCATTCTTTGAGTGTAAACATGTTTATCCGTGAACCCTGCTTAGAACAACAGCACCAGGAGCAAAATATGTGTTTGAGAAAGGTTAGCGGTTATTGCTCTTGCTGGGTATTTTATTTCAGACCTTTTTTCCTAGGCACATGTCAAATCATTTTCGGGAGTACTTCTGAGCATAAATTCAGTGGAATCGTGGTTTTTGAGAGCTGCAAGGGGTCTCAGAGTTTATCTAGTTTCTCCACAGGGGATGCAGGAGATCAGGTGGGGAGTTCTTTTCAACTGTCCTATTCTCATGTCCCACCCAGGATCTACTGAGTCAGAAACCCTAAGAATAGATATGTGTGTTTGGAAGGAAAAAGGAGATGATTCCCATGGGGGTGCCTGCTGACGAGACCCACTGAGCTAGCGCCAAATCTCCTTTCCCAGGTGCAGAAGGGAAGCACCCGAAGGCTGAATGAGAAGCTTCAAAACCACACAAGTGTTTAGTTAGAACTAGGGCAGAGCCTGGCTCTCCGAACTACTGGGGCTACTTCTCCCACCAGCAGGTTTAAAGAGATAAAAGCCTTTTGTATGAATTCGGCAGCACAGTAATCAGTTCTATCCAGACAATTGATGCAAATAATATTCCATTTTAAGATAAACTGTAATGTTTGGGAGCAGTTAATTCAGGTGACCAAACATGCAGTTGTTGAAAGGAAAAACGATGCAAAGAAACAGTACTTGTATTCATTCATTCATTCATTCATTCATGAAGCATTAAAGCATTCGTATTGGACTGATTCAGTCTTTATTAGTGAAATTTTACTGCATTTCCCTACATCCTAAGTTTGGGGAGGGGATAGAAAAGGAAGTGAGTGAATTTAAAACTTTTTAATGGGCACCTTCCTGTGAAACTTTCAGGTTCTTCATGGGTCAAGGTAGAGCTCTAGTACAGAATGCTCACATCTGAGGATGGGCAGCAGAATGGGTTACTTCCTGTCATTCCAGAAAGTTCATTTCCCTCGCAAAAAAGCAGAACAAAACAAAACAAAAACCTCCGTGCTCTAAGTTGGCCTGTGTTTGAGAAACTACTAGAAGAACAAGCCAAGAGCTTGAAGGCTGCATGAGCTAAGCATGTGATGGGCTGATTTGCGACATTTCCAAATATTGCAGGTACATCTATAGTCTTGTATGACACTGCCCTCCCCACCGCACATGACCGGTTCTGTAAGGATCTACATGGAGGTGTTCAGATGTTACACCGCTTCTGCTTGACATAAACTAATGATGTAGACTGCTAAACACGGTGACATGATTAAACAGGATGTTAATTAGTGGCTCCTCCAAGAGTCTCAATCCTTCCTTTGAGCAGCCTTTGTTCCGCATGTACCAAAGTTAAAGAGACAGAAATGGCTCTTGCCCAAGTCGCATCTGCTAATGGCAACAGGATTTGAGAAAAAAGCATTTAAGCTCCCCAGTAAGACAGATCAGGTCCATCTTCTTGTCCTGGGGGTTGTCCAAAACCATGTCTTTGTGGGAAGGAATATGGCCATTTTCCTGCAAGCGGCAATCATTTGTACTATTACTTAGTTGTCATGTATTGATGACCCCATTTCAATCAAACATATCTCATTCAGTGAGCTTTTGATGGGAGGAATTTTTGGAAGGGTTTAGGAAGGTTAAATCTGTGAGACATGGCTTCCATCTGGAATGCATTAGCTACAAAGATTTATTAGTCAGAGTGCCTCTGCATAATGTTCCATGGAAAGCGGGCCCTGCATCTCATTTCCAGCATGATGTCTATATGAGGAGTGATCTTTGAAATATCATAGGTGACAATCAAGTTTGTTATAAAAATAGGAAATGCCTGGGGTTTTCATGGTGGCTATTTTACATCCCTCATGAGGGCTGCTAAGCAGGTAGTTGATTTGTTGACAAATGATAAAACTTGAGGAATAGCACCATGCATGAAATTTAAAAATGGGATGGCCCTTTTAAGCAGAAGAAAGACTACTAGGACAATTATGAACATTTAGCACAATCGCATTAGAACATAAGACCAATACTCAACTCCATAGAGAAGTGCAGCCCTCTTCTGATTAAAATCATTTTTAAGAGCTCGTGTTGTTGATCAATAAGTGAGGCAGGGAAAGCTTTATAACATCTCCTACATGAGACAGCCTGAGACCACGATGCTGAGCTGTAATACGATTGGTCTAAACTAGAGATTATGGAGGCGCTAGAATTTCCATGTTTACTGATGACTTGTGGAAAGAACGCAGAACTGGTATCGTAGTGCAGGTTTATCTGTGCTACCATACTTTTTAAAAGATAACCCACATAAAAGCAGAAATGGGGGTAATGTTGGAGTTGGGACTGCGGAAATCAGGATCAGACAGAGGCCGGGAGCCTCCTCAACTTCCTGCTAAAAAAGGCAGCGCAAGCCCCCTCGGGAAGGCGAGCCTCCTCCCCCACCTGCCTTGTTCTCAGTTTCCAACATGAAGGTAACATAATGAGAGCAGGTCCAGTCTGACGAAAAGCTTTTTATACCATCAGGAGGCAATAATGGCTTATGGTGCCTTCCCTGACTGGAGCGTATCTTCCTGAAAAGGAAGAGCAAAGGATTAATGCCAGGTGGAGGGCGAGTCACCGTCCAAATGTTTATCTGTTGAATTTAGGTCACACCACAATGCCCAGTTGTGTCATTCGCTCTCAATGTAGGAAAAAGCGTTCTGTATCCTGGATACAAGTTCAGTACTAAATTGTCCTCCAAGGATTACAAGGGAAATGCTGGAGCTCAGCAATTTTCTTTTACCCTCGTGTTGGGCTTCTGCGCCATTGGGCAGTTTTGTGCCAGACAACAGAATTGAGAGCGAGGTAGTGCTAGCCACAAAAAATGCATGTTAGAGAATGAAAAGAGGCTTTACTGCAAGACCTCAAAGAGAAGGGCCAGGGTTTTCACCGTCTGTGTGAACACTTACAGGGTCCTTAGCTTGAAAAGTTTCTCTTCTGTATCCACTGTGCCTGCTAGGGAGACCACAGTGGAGCAGTGTCTCCCGCTCCCAAGGAAGACATGTTCCCAGGAACCCACTTACAGTTGGCACCCATATGAGATAGGATGGATTTGAGAGCCATTACTTTCTTCTCTCATTCCATCAGGTCTTGGCAGGAAATCCTATCCCTTCTTCCCTTCCAGATAAAATGATATGGGATCCCCACAATATGTCACCTAGACATACTTTCCTCCCACCAACTCCACATGATGGAGTCCTCTGATACCCTTGACCAAACTTACTCTTACCACGTGTGAGTGCAGCTTGCTTTCTGGGCTGGCTTTGACAGGATCTGTGGATGGTGCCAGCTCTCCTCCCCACCTGATGCCTCCTTTTACTGAGGCAGAATGACACCCAGGCCGACCTTGCACACACCTCTTGTTTGCGGGAGCCTTGTGTTTGTCAAGGTCTCATCGTATTCTGGTGTCTTTGTGTATGATTTCAGGCAGAACTCAATAAAGCCATCACGGAAGCCATGTCAGTTTCTCAAAGACACATCAGTTGAGCTTTCTCATCTCCGCCTTTGACACGTGATTAGAAATAGTTTCAGTGCCACAGCTTTTGTGGATTAGCTCATCCAAGAAGTTGGAATATTCTAGTAAGATCATTTCTGGCCTGCCAAATTGTCCAAATGACTTCACTAGTCTTTGGTGACATTTGTGTGAATTCCACTCTTCAACATCCACTTTCCCCCAAAGTAATAATTTGGCTTCATTCATTATTCATTTACTCTTAGGCAAATAAAGTCCTGGACCATGTTCACATTTGCTAAAGAGAAACTCCTCCCTTTGATTCAAGTAGTATTCCATTTTTTTAAAACTTCAGTGGCTTAGAATTAAATTAATTGCTTAATGTAGACTTGAATGCATGAAAATATCCTGAAGGAAATTCCAAAAACATTTTAAGGAGAAATAATCAGTCTTTCTTTCATGTCACAATCTAAGCTGTTTTTGATATTCTGAATTACTTTAAATTTTCTCTATTTTGATAGTAATTAGTAAAGTTGGCACAGATTTATTTTTTCCATATATGTCTTGAGATTTGGAATTTCTTTTAAGTCACATAGAGGAAAAAACCCCTAAAGTTCTCTGAGAGAAGTTCTATGAATAAAGGTTAATTTCACTAAATCTAGCAAAAATTATTTTCATTGCAGTTAAATTCTTGCAAAAGAAAGCATTAACATGTTAATTGTCATATCTGAAATAGAAATTTAACAGCTTTGGAATGAGATTTGATTTTAAAAAGCAGTGCAGTCCTCCTCTCAACCCTTTCGCAGTGTGAAATTTTAGCTAAATGCTCTGTGATGTATGAAAGAAATCTACAGTCATTTCAGTCAATTCAATAATAATCAGTAACTAAGTGGCAAAAAAAAAAGTTAACCTGACTGTTTGTTGAAATTGACTAGTCATATGATCCGCTCCTATGTGGGCATGCTATAACAAAGCTTTAAAGTATTACTCAAATGTAGGTGTTAAAATTCATTCACATAATCTGTGATAAAGTCTGCAAATTGAGTTACTCGAGTATCACAATCCTGAAGACTTCCAGTGGAGATCATCGTCCATATTACTACATCCATATACTCCATGTCAAGGTCACCTTAAATTCAAGACCTGGTTGGAATCTGAGATTCATCTAGGTAAGCAGTCTGAGTTAAATCAGTTTATTTCTGATTCATCTGTAAAATGGGAATAATTTCGTCTCCTACTGTTTCTAGGGAGAGCAAAGGGACTATTTCTATGTTATAGGCTGGATCCCCCTTTCTTATAGCAACATTTCTTAAAGGAAAACACTGCGTAGCCCCACTATAAATACTACATATTTCATACCCCCCAACTGGGTCAAGCTTCTTCCCTTTTCCATGAGAACCCTCTCTCTTCTGCATAGAATTCTTCATTGTAATAATATTTCTGCCTAGTGCCCAACATAGCACCTGATACACAGTTGTCATTCAATAACTGTGTGCCAAATGACTGAATGCATGCATAGAAGCTAGACATAGGTGACTGCTAGATCCTTCTTCCTGTAGGGATTTCACAGTAGCACCAAGGGTGGGGCCTTCCATGCATTCTCTACGTTACAGATGTGCTTGTGTGCCTACAGCCCTGTTAGGAGCATGCTATTTTGTAGTTTCTTATCAGTGACATTGACAGTGGAAATAAAGGTGGTTTTATAATTACCATCAGGACTCCAAGTCTAAATGGTACCTCTGTAACACCATGCTGGAGTACCACTTGGGGATCTCTGGATTTTAACCCTCTCTTCCCTCTAGGCAGGACAGTTCAAGTTAAGCCGGTTTTAAATTGCAATAGGGAAAAAAAAAAGTTGATGACAGATAAAAATACAATTAGCATGTATAGTAACACAAATAATATAACTTTGTTTCCCTCTCTCACTTCTCTCCATTTTATTTTACACAATTTTCTTTTTTAAATTTTATTTATTTATTAGAAAGATGGAAAGAGAACACAAGTAGGCAGAGCCGCAGGCAGCGGGAGAGGGAGAAGCAGGCTCTCTGCTGAGCAGGGAGTCTGACTTGGGGCTCGAACCCAGGATCCTGGGATCATGACCTGAGCCGAAGGCAGCCACTTAACCAACTGAGCCACCCAGGTGCCCCCATTTTGCAGAATTTTCTAAATCTGGTAACTATACAACTCCATGTCATAAAAATGAATGTTTGGCTTTTGCACTTGGGGCATGCCATTAATTATTCTGTCAAAAGTTATCACTCTTCCTCAAAAGGTATATATATATATACGTATATATATATACGTATATATATATATATATATATTTAACTTTTCTTGGAATTCTAAACTTGCCTACACATGGTAAACTGTTCTAAGCTCTTGGTCAAGTTTTCTTCTGAACTTTTCCACAAAATTCAGGAGTTTCAGTGGCACACTAGCCAGAAGAGAGATGCTCATCTCATTTTAACTGCTTTGGGGTGTCTGGGCAGTTTAGGAAGCCTATTTTGGTGTTGTGTAAATGATTTCTATCAAAACCACTACTATAACTGCTCTAGGTCAACAAAATAGTTTTACTTTGGTGTTTTTAATTTTTAAAAACCTTTCCATTTACAACCTTCTGTGGGATTGTTATTGTCAGAAAATAATAGTTAACACCTATATAGTCAGTATGGGCCAAACATCTTAAGATATGTTCATAATAGGTGTTAGGGGTTACTTAGGGAAAAATGGTTCACACCTGATGGGCAGTAGGGACAATTTCATGGAGGAGGGACATTTGGTTAGGATTTATCTTCCCTGTGAGACTTTTTTACCCTTAAGTGAAACAGTTGCCATGTTTATACTACCAAACAAGTTCTGGTTTGAAATCTGAGCTTGTGCTCAGTATCCAGTGATGAAGTTATGGTGTAGGCTGTAGCTTCTGATGCAACCTTTGGGAGGAAGCACAGTTTAGGGCAAGCTTAGAGAAAGCCCTTAATTCACATCCTGCTCTGCCATTTCCTCTTGGGGAAGATGAATTGACCTGGCTTTCAGCTTCTTATCTGTAAAGTGGGGACAGGAATAGTTCCAAGTTCACGGGTTGGTTGAGAGTTGACAGCAGAGATTTTAGTGGAACTCAAGGGCTGTGAATGTGTCCTAAAGCTTTCTGAGGGAAGGACTCCTAATGAGGAAATTCTCCCCTTCAGTCACAAATAATAGTGACCTTTATGTAGTTTATTTTTAGCTCTCTTCTTTTCATGGTTGAGTACTAGGTAAACTGGAAATAATCATTATAGGAAATGAGTTCACCTAGGGATGTATTGGAAAAGATGAGTAGATTTGATAACCTCAGCTGATGTTCCTCCTCCATCCCTTAGTTTAACTGGGTAACATTAGGCAACAACATTTCTAGAGGTTTTCCTTACCGATACCCTGAAGACATTAGACTAGGACATGCCTACAGTCCAACAGCAGTCACTAATGCTGCTTGTGGACATCGGGTTGTCATTTCCTGTGGGCACAAAGAGATTTGAACCCCCCGTGCCCTTGGGATCAGGTGAGACCACATAACTAGCCCCAGCCACTGAGCTGTAGTGAGTAGAGCTGACATATTTCACACGGGCTTTCACATTCAATCACGGAATTCTCTGAAGTTCTCTTTCCCTTGCCCACGATAGAGTGGTGGCTGTCCTGTAGCCTGGAGGAAGGATGGCATGGAGCAGACTCCCTAGGGACTCAGGATGGACATGAGCTTGCGTGAGACATAAGCTACCACTTTTTAAACCACTCAAAGTGACGTTATGTGTTACTGCAGCATAACGCGTCCATCCTGAACGCGTTATGCTGGACCTTCTCACGTAGAGTACCAAGAAAGTCATAGCGAGAACTATTGTTTCAACTCATAAGGGTCCTGAGAACTTGCTCTGGATTTGAATGCTGGCTCCACACACTAACAGCCATGAGATCTTGTTCTAGTTTCTGAATTTCCATTTCCTTGTATTTAAAATGGGGATAAGGGCATCTGGGTGGTTCAGTCATTAACTGTCTGCCTTCTGCTCAGGTCATGGTCCCAGGGTCCTGTGATTGAGCACCACATCTGGCTCCCTACTCAGCAGAGAGCCTATTTCTCCCTCTCCCACTCCCCTTGTTTGTACTCTCTCTCTTACTTCTCTTTATAATCTTTAAATAAATCTTTAAATAAATCTTTAAAAAAACAAAAATAAGTAAAATTGGGATAATACTCTTGGCTCTTTTTAAGTTGCTGTAAGGATTAAATGAGATCTTGCATGTAACACAATGTAGAAAATGCCTGGCAGAGAGTGGGTAATTCTGATTATTGTTGTTCGAATGTTCTGTGTCCACGCTTTTGTCATCTGTCTGTATTTCCTGTTGTATCCACTGGGGACATCTGAGGAAGTTTTTAAGAAATACAGCAATTGGGGCACCTGGGTGGCTCTGTGGGTTAAAGCCTTTGGCTCAGGTCATGATCTCAGGGTCCTGGGATAGAGCCCTGTGTAGGGCTCTCTGCTCAGCAGGGAGCCTGCTTCCCTTCCTCTCTCTGCCTGCCTCTCTGCCTACTTGTGATCTCTTTGTCAAATAAATAAAATCTTAAAAAAAAGAAAAAAGAAAAGAAATACAGCAATGGACAGAGGCTTAGAAAGTCAGTAAAGGGGGCTGGACCTCAGTCCCCTTAAAGACAGCAACTTCTAATGGGAATTCAAGGTGTCTCTGTTGGTGTGACATCATGGCATTTTAGCCAGCCCATCTCAAAAAATAGGTTCCAAGCCACTAAAAAAAATCTCAAATGATTTTAAGTAGCCATCACTCAACTAGTGATATTTTCCTACAAAATCTTCTTGAGGAAGAGATTATGTATTTGTCTCACCTTGGATCTTATAAATTTATGTCATACTTCATGTCTTTAAAGCTTTCCAACAAACATTAAATTGATTATCCAATAAAGGCAATAGTTCATTTGGAATATTTACAAGAAACCCCCCATAGAATGAGCATAATGAGAAAAATAATGAAGCAGTAATTATAATTCTCAAGGCTAATAATTTTAATAATAATTTATACTTAAACAGCTCTACACATAAGGAGATTTCAAAGGTTTATAAATATTAAGTAAGCTCCGTTATGCACTCCAGTTCCCAAAACAATGTCTAACATTCCTGAACCCAACATTCCTGATGCAGAAGCCACCAGTATCATTAATCTTATTTTACAAATGGATAAACGGACGCAAAGAAAATATACCTGGGGTCATGTAACCCTTGGCAATAGGTTCTCGTCTCAAGTACCTGTGCCCCAGATCAGCCCAATTAGAATCTCACAGTGGAATAATTTATGTTTTAGTCTGTCAAAGAGTTCAGTTGTGTTGGAGTAACTGCTGTCCTTGGTTTGTGTGACATGGCCCACAGATTTTATTTACAGTCATGGTATTGGTCTGAAAACAAATGCATTTGAAATAATAGGTTTTTGCAACACGTGGCCTGTCCCTGGTTGAAGTACAAGGGAAGTTTGACGTTGGATTCTGGACACCCCGTATGCAAAATGTGTGTCCTAGCCAGAAGAAGGTCACTGCCAGACATGCCCTCCTCCTCCTTCCCCAGAAGTGAACCAGAGCCCATAAAAAGCTGCTCCCTGCTCACAGTTTGTATAAGCTTTTTTCTTTTTTCTTTTTTTTTCTGTTCCATTGTGCTCATTCACACATGACATCCCAAAACAGTTAAGTAAAATGAGGGATATTATATCTGTCACACATGAGGAAACTGCAGTTATGGATTCACTTAACGCATTCATTGCTTTTTGGACTCGAGAGTCCCCTGGGCCTTGCCACAAAACTACATGGTGGCCCCCAGTTCCGTATTCTATCTGGGACTCTCTGGTGAGGCCAGCACGTGTATAAAAGTTCATTATTATTGGTGTTAATTTTTTTTTTTTTTAATTTTTGTACCTCAGATGAATTGGCCTTAACTTACGGCAACCGTGGGGCTGCACTGGTCACGTACATTACAGGAATCCGTTGTTGAAAGAGCTCGCTCCCGGTGACACAGTGGGAGTCCGAGGTCATGTCTTCTGAATTTATGCTAAAGCGTGACTAGGTAGCCGGCACATAGCAGAGAGCCTAAGAACCTGCTTCTCTACAGTGCTTTTGGAGATCTTTCCCCCTTTTACTGTTTCCCAGTTCACTTTAAGGTAGAGAGTCCTTTGAATCCTGTAGACTCACATAATGCTGAAGATAAAGCTTGTGGTCATTAGTCCCCATAAATATTGACTGTCTGTGGCCACAGCTGTGGCACAAGTCATGCAGAGTATGGTGTCCTTCCTCCTGGGCCATGCCTGTGAGTGGCTCTTTGAATAATAGTCATGGGCTCCTCTGAAGGAGGAGCTGGGAGCGGTTGCACCTCCCTTGGAGACACCAAGTCCAAAGCTTTTTTCCAGAAAACCGCCTGGTCCTGGAGGGTACCTTCTGTGCTTGCCTGGATCCCCACACGTGTCACCCGAGGGGCCCAGCACGTAGTAAGTGCTCAACTGATGTTAGCTTTTATTACCGCTGCTGTGAGTTTTATTGTCCTCACTGTCCCTCTTTTCACTGTGGAAACAGTATACAGGGATCCTGCTAGGATTCATTTAAGGTGAGTGTGTGCTGCCTTTCATCACACACTCTTTAACTCTTCAGAGGTTCTTTCCACTTGAATGATTGATAAGCAAATGTCTTTATAATATCAACTGAACTTGTATTTTTGAATCCATAATTACCAGAACTCTGTCAGTGCTCTGAGACAGTTTTCCTGCCTTGTGCTTAGTAGATACTCAATAAATACTGTGAAATGAATATGTAAGTAAATGAAACCTTTAGTTTAGTCAACCCCATGAATTAAACTATTCTATTTAACAATGCTTGAGAAATTATTAAGTGTCCCCAATGCTCAGGAGAGTGAAAAGGTTTTAAATATCAACATTGTCTTTAAGGAGCTTATAATAAGTAGGGAGATGAGTCACATGCATACAGGAAACTAAAAAATGACATCGTACATTTATCTAATCGTGGTGTCTGCTGTTGCCATTGTTAGCTTTTGTTGGGTATCTACTATGTACCAAGTACTTCTTAAAGAACTCTACATGTATTGTTTAATTCTTACCATGCACACACAAACACACACAAACACACACACAAACGTTGTTACTATCCCCACGCTACAAATGAAGAAACTGAAGCTTTGGAAAGTTACACAAGTTGTCCAAGGTCATACGGCCTGTAAGTGGTAGAGCTATAAAATGTAATATGCTTACCCTCTATATACCAAATTTTAAAACGGCCAGTATGCTTTGTGGGTTTTTTTTGCATAAAACTTATCTTTGATATTCTAGTCATTTATATTTTCCCTTGTTTTAGTTACATATGAGGTACAGTATATATTAACTTTATCAGTATTCAGTCGTATGTGTTCTTAGTTTCATCTCAAATCCATTGTGTAATCATACAGGATCAATAGATACATCATAGATAATAAAATACTAAATTGTGTGGTGTCTACAATAACTAAAATAACGGTTTGGGAAAAGGAGTGTCTGAGCCGGTGCATGGGAGCTTTTCTAGAAAGATGGGTAAAATCAAGATGCTCAGCAGGCGGAGTGGGGGTGGAGCATGAGCAAACACCATGGAGTCAGGATGAGCATGTTCCAGGGGAGGCGAGAGAGTGACTGCTTGCCAAGTATTGGACTGTGTGTGAGACAAGATGGAGCTGTTTAACGAAGCAAGAGAAGCAACCTTTAAGGCTCTGAAACACCGTGGTGGCAGGCGTAGCCACCAACCAGGTCTGTTTGAGCACCAAAGCCAAGATCGTTCCCCTGGAAGTCCCTGACTTTCCTAACGATAGCCTTAAATTCTAGATTTTTTTAATAGAAAAACACAAACACTAGAAAAAACTGATGATGATCAGCAACAAGTTTTTTTTGTTAACCTCTTAATGAATATTCCCATAATAGAAGTAGTAGTCACCAGGGGTGCCTTGGGTGGCTCAGTGGGGTAAGCCTCTGCCTTTGGCTCTGGTCATGATCTCAGGCCCTCTGCTCAGCGGGGAGCCTACTTCCCCACCTCTCTCTGCCTACTTGTGATCTCTTTCTGTCAAGTAAATAAATATTTTTAAAAAAGAAGTAGTAGTCACCAATTTGGTTATCAAGTAGATATTACTAGCATGAAGTGACTGTCATTCCTCTAACAACTCTATGCCTTTTGAGAACGCACAGGGATGCTGAAGAGTTTTGGGTTTTGTTTTGTTTTGTTTTTTTAAATCTTCTTTGAGGGCACTGATCAAAAAAAGTTAGGCTGAAAGTTTCCTGTCTGTAATATATTTGTTAATTGATGTTCTTCCTTTTGTGCTCTTTTTTACTAAACCTGTCTGTGAATTGGAATAACCCTAGTGCCCATAATATTGTTCGTAGCTGGAAATTGACCCTTCGAGCCCAAACCACTTTAGTTCATGTACTGCTTGCCCCAGCGTGTGTGATCACACTCAGGGGCCAGATTTCCTAACATGGAATTCAAGGAAGAAAAGACAAGGATTTTGAGCTCAGACTCATCTGCATTCAGACTCAACATGTATACCAGGTCAACTATGACTTTCATTATATATATATATGACATTGTAGGAAGAGCATATTAAATTGACAAAAGAGCTAACTTTCTCTCTTTGGGGGAAAGTAGATGGAAAATAATCTAGTGTTAATTAGAAACAAGATCCTGCTGGAAATCACTTAAAGGTTAAACTACCACACTGGAGGAAAAAATCAGGGGATTCACTTTTTACTGGAGCTGTTGGAGGACTCATTTGAGACACAAAGTTCTAGCTCCTTGGCCTGGAGCAACTAACAGGAAAGAAATGCACAAAAGCACTTGTGTTTGTCATATGAGGCTGCTCTGTACTTAGGGGAGCAAAATACCTAGAAATGGAGTTGAGGTGTTCACTGCCACGGCTTTCAGCACCGTCCATGTGGAGCTCTGTTGCCTTTGTCCGCGGTGGCAGTGACTTCGTTAACGTAGGCAGTGTGGGGCACTGGCGGTGTGGCTGTGAGGCATCAGGATCAATAAGGAACCTTTAGATTTAAAACTAATGATTTTCTGTGTTCGGCCAAAGTCAGAATCTCTCAAAGTTGCCATTGTTGGCTCTGATTTTTCCCCAGAGAATAAGAGAAGGTGTGATAAATCATCATGCTTGAGATGCAAATAAAATGCACGTCAGAAGAGACTTGAACTAGACTAGAGATGGATAATGTGAGTCTTCAACATCTTAATTATTTCAGTCTGTAATTGAGCAGACCCCCAAAAGTGGCACTATGGTAACGGTGGTTGTAACAGCAGTGGACAAACTGTCTGAGGAGGCCACTGTCCCTCAGAATACAAGTGTGACCTGTCCACGAGTGTGCCTGTCATCGTTTCCTCCCAGAAACATTTTAAGCAGTTGAGGATGACGTCAAATGCTTTTGAATGTATCTATAAACTGTTGTTGAATGTACATAAAATTTCACCAGACTCTGATTTAAAGCCCTAGAGAAGGCCACCAGGCTCGTATGGAAATTAGCTAGGCATAATTTATTCATGAAAGGCAGAAAAGCTGAATTAATAAATACATGAGTATGTAAACTTATAACTGCATAAAGATCTGTAGAAAATATGAAAGCCACACTCCATGTGTTAACAGAAAACCCTTAAGGTGTGGTCACTCGGTCCTTTCTTTCTAGCAAACAGTTCTGTCTTCTGTTTTGAAAGCCAAAATGGAAAGAAGTAATAAGTAAATAAGTATATTTATTTTTTGGAGGGTTTCTTTTTATTCCGCTAAAAAAAAAAAAAAAAAAAAAAAAAAAAAAAAAAAAAAAAAAAGGACCTACCTTGTGGATGCCACTTATGCACATCAATCTAAGAGAATTAATTTTTAAAATATTAATGAGGGCACTAACTCCACAGATTCAGAAAACTGTTCAGCCCGTTTAACTCAACCTCCGTCTGAACCCAGTTCTGGGAGCATTTTCACAAAGTATTGTCTGTTACGAGACAAGGTCTTGTCTTATTACAAGAGTGGTCATCATTTTCTCCCCTTATCCTCATCCTGCCACGAAATCATCATCTGTGCTAACATCATGGGCCCTACCGAGCATTGGCTCGGCTGTGCAGTTGTAATACAGCAGGAACTGGGGGAAAATATATACCATCACACTAAAAAGGCAGTCTTGCCTTGTACTGAAGGCGTTCTGCTGAAATTTTTCCTTTGAGTTGAATCTCAGCCTTGCAGCCCAATTAAGACCCAGCTGGACTCTAGAAGCCTGAATTTGCAGAAGTATCATTTAGAACTTAACAATTAAGGAATGAAAGTGTTATTATTTACGCTTCTTATAAGTTGGTCAGGATACTCCCAAAGAAGCATAGTATTTCTATCCATCTTCATTACTTATTATTTTCTTATACTAATTAAAAACATTTTCTGGAATTGTACTTTGGAAGGTGTCCATCCCTGTCACACTTGGCTCCTAGTCAAGGGATCAGGACAGAACAACTGTATAAAACTTTTAAAAATTTGTCTTAACCGAGACTTACAGAGGACACAGGATAAAAAGTGAATTATGAAATACTTTCCTATGCACAGCCATAAGCAATAGATGAATTAAAAAAAAAAACAAAACAATGCAGGGGTGCCTGGGTGGCTCAGTGGGTTAGAGCCTTCGACTCAGGTCATGATCCCAGGATCCTAAGATTGAGCCCCGCATCGGGATCTCCACTCAGCAGGGAGCCTGCTTCCCTCTCTCTCTCTCTCTCTCTGCCTGCCTCTCTGCCTACTTGTGATCTCTGTCTGTCAAATAAATAAATAAATAAAATCTTTAAAAGAAAAATACAAAAACAATGCAGAAGTCTGCTAATCATAGAGTGCTTTTTAAATATTAACTGAATCAATTTTCGTGGCAACTGTATGATTGTGGTGGGTACAATTATATCCATTTTACAGATGAAGGAGGTGAGGCACCATGGGGCACGTCATTTATTCAGGATCTTGCAACTAGTATGGAATGACTGGAAATCAGCCCTGATGCTGCGGTTCGTATTTTGGAGCCAATACAAAGTCCACGTGGCTTTCAGACGCAGCACCTTCCATGTGTTTATGGGATCTAGTTTTTCTACATTAAGCCTTTTTCATTTTGTTTTGTTTGAAAGAAAAAGTTATTTTTCATAGTATGGATCCCTGTGATTACCTGGTGGAGCATTTTTAAGAGAGGCTGTTGAACTAGGTGTTTTCATGCCTGCTCCTTGGTGCTCTCCAGCCATTAATTGGACTCCTGTCTAGTTGGCAGGCTTTAGAATTCGAACTGGCTAGTAGAAATGCATATGTGAAGGTAGGAAGATACACGTTCTGATCGTTGCTGCTTAACAAAGCCACTCCAAAACCTAGTGGTAGAAACAAGGACACCATCTCTTTGGCTCCTAAATCTATGATGTAGGCAGTGTTCGATGGGGGTAACTTTCCTCTGCTTCACTTGACATCAGTTGGGCAGCTCAGAGGCTTGAAGCTGCAAGCTCCTGAAGGTGCATTTCCACGTAGTTCTGGTAGCCGACTCTGCCTATCCATTGAAATCTCACCTAGAGCTTTGGAGGGAACACTTGCCTGTGGTCTTTCCACATGACTGGATGGTGGCTACGTTCCAAGGTTCAGAGTCCCAACAGAAAGCAAGCCAAGTGGAGAAAACAATCTCAGAAGTCATGTGGTGAGTGTCACTCAGCCGCATGACTTTGGTTGTGGTTCTCACAGAGATCCACCTGGGCTCAAGGGAAGGGAATGTGCATGGCATGGACATATCAGTGTTGCCATCTTTTGAAAATACTTATATAACTTAGCTTTTATTAAGCATTTAGAACTGTCAATATGAAAGAAATGTTTTGCTGGAACAAATGCCATTGCTATAAGAGTAGGGACCTCTTGAGCCATAGGCTTAACAACAACGACAAAAAAACTCTTCAAAAAATCAAGTTTTGCCAACAAACCAACTCTCATGTCAGAGAGAGACACCCAAGGAAAGAAGGAAAAAGCCTTTCAAAGTTAATTCTAGCCTTGTGTCTACTTCATAGTAAAAATCTTCCGAGGTGGGAATTCCCCAAACATATGTAAGATGGTTCATTTAGGCTGATCACACCTTTAGCAGTTGCCAAAGGATCTTATACCAGATGTTAACATTCTAGATTCTATCAAAGAGCTATGTTGGGTTTTTTTTTTTTCATTATTTAATATAAGAACAATGAAAATGAACTTTTATGAAGTTCCTTCCCTATAGACTCTAAGTTAACCAGACATAATTTCAGAAAGATGGTAACGTTTTAGAGAAATTCTATTTACTGAGCATTTAGCCTGACTACAAGTTGGACCCTAGTCTTGAGAAGGATATTAAAGAGAAATGCAGGATTTGTGGATCCCATGGAAAAAAAAATGAGAATGTTGTTCTCTTTATGTGAGGAGATACAAAAAACTTATATTGTACGAAAAACACACGATTGAGCAATTTCTCCAGTTACGTGATAAATTCACACTCTAGCTAATTATACACTGTCTTCCTGTCTTTTTCATAACAAAAGCCCCATGCATATTAGATAGTTGTTCGGGGTTAATAACAGATGTATGCTTGTACAGTGCTTTATGAATTCCAAAATGCTTTTACATCCATTATCACATTTGATGCTCACAGCAGATCTGTAAGCTGGGTAGAACCATCATTACCTCCATTTTTCATGTGGGGACTGAGAAGCAAGCCAACACGAGCTGGAGGGGCCAAGGCAATAATCCCATGACTGCACTCTGTCCACCTTTCTTTTTGCCAACTTCGTGGTTTTTAAGTATTATACCAAACTCTCTGACCAGCATAGAGATAGAAAGCAAGGTCTTCTCTGTTTTAGGCTGCATCAAACAGAAAGCATGTCTGCCCTCATGATGAGGATGTCATTGATTGATCACTGTGGTTCAGAGGAGTAACTGTTGTCTTGGGACTTAGAAGTCCAATGACTCGTTCTTGTCCTGACTCTGTGCTCACTGTCGCCCCTTGACGTGTAACATGAAGAAGATGGACTACACCATGTTCTGAGATTACTTTCAATTCTAAATATCTATAATACCGTATCAATGAAAAAGAAAGTAGTTGATTTCAACATCCTTAAAACAAGTCAAGTAAGGGGGCGCCTGGGTGGCTCAGCGGGTTAAAGCCTCTGCCTTCGGCTCAGGTCATGATCTCAGGGTCCTGGGATCGAGCCCCACATCGGGCTCTCTGCTCAGTAGGGAGCCTGCTTCCCTTCCTCTCTCTGCCTGCCTCTCTGCCTGCCTGTGATCTCTGTCTGTCAAATAAATAAATAAAATCTTTAAAAAAAAAAAAAAAAACAAGTCAAGTAGGCAGGTAGGAATGAAGTTGTCACCTGATTTTTCTTTCTAGTAGAGTTAATGGGAAATTACTCATAGAAATTTTAAGTAAAATTTAAGATAGAAAGAGGGGAGGAGGAAACTGAGAGTTACTTATCGATTCATTCAACAGCCATTTATTGATACCTATAATGCTCCAGGCGTTGTCTTAACAAAGGGGCATGAAAAATTCTGTCTTCATGGAGCTTATCTTCCAGTGGGAGGAGAGAACAAACAAATATAATGCATGTATGTCAGATAATCAAAAGTGCTATGGAGGAAAAGGGAGATAGGGAGTGCTGGGGCTGAAGGGGATTACAATGATCAATTTCTGATGGGGGTAGGTCTCTCTGTGGGAGCTGCTTTTGATCAACGTCCTGAGGAGCAGAAGGAGCCATTCATGCAGGTATCTGGGAGAAGAGCAGTCCAGACAGAGGGATGTGGCTGGAGGCGGGTGAGGTGGAGGAAGAGGAAGAGATCAGGTTCGAGCTTTAAGAGGGGTTCACAGGATGTTGGAAACCTATAGGCTTGTGTAAGGACATTTTGTTTTTGTTCTGAGGAAGCTGGAGAACCGTCAAGGGCTTTAAGTGGCATACTTGACATAGGTTTTAAAAGAATAATTCTAATTGTATCTCAAGCTGTTATTTAAAAAAAAAATCTAGTTGCTGTTTTGTTAATAGATTGTTGAGATTAGGGTGGAAGTAGGAAGACAAACTATTAAAATCTTCTAGGTTGGTGATGGTTGGTGGTTTCCTGGGCAATGTGGTAGTAGTAGAGGTGGTGAGAAATGACCAGGTTCTATAAAAATAAAAGTCAAGCCCATCGTATTTGCCGACTGATGGGAGCAAGGGTGGCTATGAGGTTTTTTGTTCTGGGCAACTGGCTGGCTGTTTGCCTTTTACTCAGAGAATCCTGTGAAAAGGCAGTTTTGGCTCTGTGTGCATGTACAGGCTGGATTACACATCAAAGAGTATGTGCCAAGACAAAAAAAAAAAAAAGATGAAGGCATTTATTATTAATATGATTATATTATTTTACTTTCCGGGGATGACTTGAAAAGGCTCACAATAAAACACACAGGTAGAATAAAAATGGAAGCCATTTAAAAAGAGTAAAATGCTCAAACTCAGTAAAAGAATGATGGACCTAAACAGAAGTTCCCTACAGGGAATAGTAGATACGTTTATTCGACCTTTGCAGAGTATTTGCGGTCAAAAATAAAAATATGGGGGTACAGTGGAAGGCAAGACTATTAGAACACATTCAGAGATTTTGCAGAGACCTGTAAGTTTCAGACAGACTTGCAGGTGTGTGGGGAAGGTCATTTTTTTCCCAATGAGGAGTGAAAAGCACAAGAATGGGGAGGCTGATATCAGACTGGGAAGGCCAGTAGGATTCTTGGAAGATCCAGATTTGAGGGGGGCTGGCTTCGGTGTGCCACACTGGTGGGGGACTTGGAGATCGGTTGTTTGAGACTGGAAAATTGGCATCAGGACTGGAGCATGCATCAGCATCAGCTGGTAGGCACATAAAAAAAAACACATCTAAGATCTAGAACTTCTGAACCTAATCTCTGGGAGAAAAACCCAGTATTGTCAGTGTCAGTTTTCTAAAAGCCCCCCCCCCCCACATGATTCTGATGCAACTCCTAGTTGAGAAATGCTGGAGCAAAGAAGTTGATGAACTTAAATATTGTATGAATCTCAAAATTGCAATATTTTTTGGAGAGGGAGAAGTAATAATTTTTTTTGAAAGTTTGGAGATACAGGTTTATTATTTTAGTTAATAGTTGTTGAAAGCTTATTAAATGTTATGCATTTAAGTTCTGGAGACACAAAGAGGAAGGCAATACAGTTTCTGCCTTCAATTAGCCAACTGGTAAAGAAAAAAAACACATTGATAGTTTGCAGAGCAATGTTTTCTTGAACTGGGTATATGGGAATAGGGGTAGAAACTGAAGTATCTGGGAAGGTTTCCTGGAAGGGGTGTCATCTGAGCTGAAAATTTGTCTAGGACAAGATGTATCAAATAAAGCTTGGCTGCCTGTTTTGTAAATAAAGTTTTATTGAAACCATAACCATGTTCATTTATTTATGTATTGTCCAGTATTGTAATGCTTTACCACTACAACTGCATAGTTAACTTGTGATAGGGACCATTTGACCCACAAAGACTCTGGTCCTGGTCCATGACAAAAAGTCTGCTAACCCCTTTTCTAGAACAAAGAGAAGAGGAGAAGCCATTCTTGAAAGTAAAGGCAGTATGACGTATGCAACTCTTGAAGGAGCTACAAGCAAAAGATTAAGGCAGAGAAAGGAAGTGGTATTAAGCTGGAAAGGTAGGCAAGGGTGAGATCTTTGAAAACTGTATCATTTTAGGGAACTTGAACTTCCTCCAGTTTATGAGAATCAATGAAGGATTTTAAGCCATAGTACGAGGATCAAACTTGAGTTTTAGGTAGAGTATTGTTTGTTTCAGAGAATCTAGATTTGAGGGGTGAAGGACTATAGGAAAGGAAACTGTCAGGAAACTTTTAAGAATAATTTATGCAGGAATTAATGAACTGATTTAAAGTTTGACCATAAATTTATTTATAAAATGGAATATTACATAATTATGTGGTATATCTAAATTACGCTTAAGAAAGGTCACTGCAAATTGTTCAGTAAAATTAATCAAGGAAACTGCTTGAAACAAAAAAAACACATGTTAGTGTATACTTCGAAAAAATGGGAAGAATATACAGAAAATTGTTTAAAGTTTTTTTTGTTTGCTTTTGTTTTTTCCCTCTGAAGGAGTAGAATTACAGGAAATAATCACCTTCACTTTTACACGTCTGCCATCTTTGATTTTTTTTTATGATGAAAATATTGCTCTTGAATAAAATTTAACTGTTTAGAGTGATTTATAAAGAGATAGAGGATGAGGGCTCATACCATGACTCAGGACAAGAAAGGATGAAAAACAAAGAGAAGGACAAAAATTTGGGAATAACCTAGAAATTTGAACTGGCAAAATGTGCTGATATGGTAGGTGGAGAAAGGAAAACACACCTAGGTTTCTGGTATGGGTATCAGTGAGTATCATATTAATAAATTAATAAAGATAGAATGAGGTAATCTTTACTAATCGTTAACAATGTGTAGGGTCTTGTGCTAACTGCAGTTAACAGATTTTCAGTACATTTAAACTATTAGCGAATGAAAGAGAAGTTTTTACTGTTCCCATTTTATAGATGAGGAAACTGAGTCTCAGGTTATGTCGTTTACCCAGGGTATCATCGCCCGTGAGTAAGACAGCTGGGAACTCAACAAGGAGGGTCCCATGGATTCCATAGCTGATGCGGACTCCTACCCGCAACCTTAAATGATTTTTTCCAAGAACATTACAGATGAAGAGGGAAAATCAGTTCAGAATGTACTGAGCCATCAGTGTCAAAGTTTTGATCTAACATGGGAAGCTCTCAATAAGTGAAACAAAGAGACGGCAAAGCTATATTCTAACTGGTCTTGCCTTTTGAGCGCTAGGTCATCAGGCTGTGGGGAGATGTGGCCGCTGCAATCCCAGTGGCTGTTTCTACGTCTATGATGCACGATTGGCTGACCTTGCTCCAGAATTTGCTATGACAGACACAGTAAATAAATGTGAAAAACCAGTAAGCTGATGGCTCACAAACGCACGTGAGGAAAGCAGAGGTTTATTTCATCTGCCTTCTCGATGGGCCTTTCCCTCCGTAAAATGATTGGTTGAACGTTCTTGGGAAGCTTTATTCTGATTCACACGGTAGCGTAGGACCAACATAGAGACTATCAGCCCAATGTATACAGTAGACTTCGGGGATAATCAGTTTTGTCAAGTATTCATTCTGAATAGCTGGAAGTCTATTTGCCCAGTCTTTTAGACCTACTCAAGTGATGCCCTAGATATCGTGATTGTGCACCCATCATAGATTTTTTTCAGTGTTGCCCTTGCTGTGTAATAAACACTCTGTCTAGTTCACCTAGCAAAAGCTTGAACGGCAGCAGTATGGACTTTTGGACAGACTTAGTTTTTGCATATCCCCCTGTATGATCTTTCGACAGAGACCGGCCGCAGAAAATATATATCTAGACCCTTGTACTATAGAATTTTTTCTTGCTCTGGATATCCTTCACATTACAGCTGGCAGCAACAAAAACCGGTATTTCATATCTGTTTTCTGAACTCCTTTAAGCGAGGATCACATGTATGGATTGACTTTGCAGCTACTAATTTTGATACTTTTTAGATCTGTATGAAAGTGTGTTGTGTTGAAGTGGTAAGCCAAGGAGTGATGCATTTTAGATACTTAGTTTTATTGTTAAACACCACCCTGATGGTGGGGTCATTTATATTATCCATGACACACTGCTATAGTGTGTATAATTTTGTGATCTTTATGTCCCTTTGTATTCATTTTAAGCTATATTGTGTTTAATGTTAAAAAAAAAAAAGAGAAAAGAAGCTCTCAGATTGAATTTTGGAGAATGTTCACTGCTAATTGATTTTAATAATCAACAAAGCTTTTTTTTTAATAAACATATAATGTTTATTAGCCCCAGGGGTACAGGTCTGTGAATCGCCAGGTTTACACACTTCACAGCACTCACCATAGCACATACCCTCCCCAGTGTCTGTAACCCCACCATCCTCTCCCGACCTCCCTCCCCCCTGCAACCCTCAGTTTGTTTTGAATAATCACTAAGTTTTAAGAAAAGTAATATTGAATATATAAAAGACTTTGCCCCTTGTGTTTGGATACTTAATATACTTATGGATGCAGTAAATAATGCAGGATTAGAATAGAACAGATTTGATGTATTTTTTTGGTATAAAAAAATCAAAGACCTCATTTTGTCAGTTTAACTCAGTGATTATCTATTGAATGCTCACTATATGCAAAGTATATTGAGCCTACATTTTTTTTACCCATTTCTAACTTTATGCATCTAAAATTTAGTAGGGCGAGGAAGAAGTAAGACCTAAGAGGTACTAAATTTTCCCAGCAGATCTTTGAGCTGATATTAGTTCAGGAAATATCCAGCATCCTTTATGTGCCTCTGTTTTTCATTAGATCCTGTATGTTTTGTTGAGGAATTCTTTTTTTTTTTTTCTTTTTTAAGATTTTATTCATTTATTTGTCATAGAGAGAGAGAGAGTGAGAGAGGGAATACAAGCAGGGGGAGTGGGAGAGGGAGAAACAGGCCTCCCGTTGAGCAGGGAGCCTGATAAGGGGCTCAATCCCAGGACCCTGGGATCATGACCTAAGCTGAAGGCAGACGCTTAATGATTGAGCCACTCAGGCAGCCCTGTTGAGGAATTCTTTCTTGGAGAAGGCATTCCCAGTTAGGAGAGTTTGGGGTAAAGGTATGCTGAAATGCCAGAGGATGTCAGTGGCCTTTGTGAAGGGGAGAAAGGCACACCTCCCACTGAGAGGGACACAGTTTCTCCCTGTGTCACTCCACCTTGGCATTCAGCCACAAGAGGGGGCACGGACCAGAGTGAAATCAATTCTGCCAGCTGCCTGCCTGGCTGCTCTGCCCTCCTCACTTGGGGATGGCCACAGAGCTTCATTTCCCACTCGAGCAACTAAATAGTTCACGAGCAGCCATGGTAATGTTGTCCCGCAGTGAAAGCAAAGACAGGACTTCACTGTTTCTAAAAAGGACAGGAAAACTAAGGTTTTCTTTAGTGCCATGTCTCGTGTATACTTTACTTTCTCTCAGATGTAACTGATTTTTATCCAAAGGTAGGTTTGGGCTTTCAGAAAGAGAAACCAGTTTGTCGCGATTGACCATTCAATGCAAAGTTTGTACATTGCATAAAAAAATGTGTTTTTGACATAGTAAAATACATTCCCTCTATGCTCATTGTAATTCACTTTATAGTGACTTGCTTAATAGCATAAATATATCATTTATATTGCTATCCTTCATACTTTTAAACTGTAATATCCTTTCCTCAATGACTACTTGTCAATTTCACTGATCTAGATTTGATTTCATAAATTAACTAGGCCAATTAAGTAGAGAGTTATCATTAGAATAAGAAGTAGAAGCAAATAAATATTAATCTTCCATCTCTGAATGTCGGTATTCAACACAACTTTGATCACACTTGAACACTACTTAATGGAAAAAATATAACCCTCCGTTGTCAGTGCATTATTACCAATTTAAACGTTTATGAGCATTTTTCGTTCATTTTCTCATTCTGAATCCATCTTTCTTTGGGCCAGTTACATTTTTATTTTGTTAATATGAAAATGGGGAATTAGCAAATACTAGAACTTGATTATTTAAGCATTCTGATCTGGCCCATTTGCTTGATTTTTCCTCCTGGTCTCTTTGCCTGCGGGATGTTTATTTCAGAGACACGGGAACCACGTCATATATTTAGAACAGTAGTTTGCCTGCTGTACCCATCTTTGTATTGCTCGGGTCATTTTGTCCCCCTCACAGACTTCTGGATACCATATGGAGATGAAGTGCTTGACAGAGAATCACATTTTAAAATGCAGCCCGTTTCAAAGACGGTTTCTTTTTAAAAACTCCGGGATTTTTTTTCCCTTCATCTCTCCTTTAAATGACTTTTCTTATATATCACTAACACGAATCTTGCTTTGTCTTCCTTTAAGACAGAGAAGAGTTTGTCAATAGTTTTTTCATAAAAACACACAAATGCAATTATTAGATCATCCGGTAGCCTTTTGTACCCCTCTGCATTTATTAACATTCACTTCTTTCCCTTTCTCTCTCTCTCTTTTTTTTTTTTTTCCTGGATCCTACTCACAAACTTTCATCTTTTAGGGGAGGGTAGGAGAAGTTGCTCCTCTTGGAAACCTTTTAATTTCTCCCTCCTCAGTGATAGAAACTTTCGGTTGCTGTGATAAAGACTCATCTTCCCAGGTTGTCTGTGAAGACACCCCAGGAGGACATAACACGGGATCCGTGGGAAAAATCAACCAGGGATCCCGCTTCTGCGTTAACTCTGCTCTCACTGCGCATCCCTAACCCTAAAGAGGGGTGATTTAACCGTGTGCCACACGTACAACACACAGCACCCACACAGTCACGTAACTAGTTTATGGGACCTTTAGGGCATCCTGAGGGAGGGTAACACTGGATCTATACTTGCCCGCTTGTCCAGATGACACATTTTGCTTCTAGAAGCTAGCAGATCAGAGCCTCTTGCTCTCTCCAAGTTCACTTACCCCTTGCAGCCCTTCAAGCCTCAGTAGTTTTACCATAGTAATCATTTCTCCCTAAGAATTTTAAACAAGACTTTGCCATTGGACAGCCTTTGAAATAGTTAGCTTTGCTTCACTATTTTTTGTAACTTGCCAAATCACAAATAAAAGGGTCTGTGTCCTCTAATGCTTCTTCTCTGGTCATTATCTTGGAAAATATGCAGAGTCTGGTCCAAGTAGAGTGCTCCCCAAACCTTGCTGTTACTTTGAGAATAGTTTTAATGAGGCTTGCAGCTGAGCCAAGCTCTCCTGTTGGGTTATTATTTGGGTATGTGGAAGCCCTGGTGATGGATCTGTGTGGGGAAACTGGCAACACTCGCATGCCCTCTGGGTAGAGGCAGAGCCTCCAGCAGGAAAAATTAGGGAAAGAGAAAAAAAGGAGAGGAAATGTTTATCACCCATCTCCTAGCATTTTATGGCAGTGTTACGGTGAACTGGGAGATGGATGTGTATATTCATGGATTTTGCACCACTTTAAGCACTAATAACATTAAATCAACCTTAATACTTCATGCCAAATGTGCTCTAAAAGAGGGAATAATGGGAATTTTTGTTGACTTTAGTAAAGCATCAAAAGTTACACTGGAAACACATAAAATGCTACAATGCAGAGGTCACAATTATGCTAATATCATGATAATGTAAAATATTAAGTCACCAAAATGACAGGATTTACAACCAACTATCCTCAGTCCCCAGAAACCTCAGCGATAAGCTTATGGTAAACACAACAGCCTGTCCTCCCAAGGAGTCTGATTACGAATTTAAATATGTATATGATTAGAACTCTGCCAGTCTCCCACCCCTAGAGACAGATGAAGTAAAATTTGATTTAGATCGCACCTGAAGTCTATTGTGTTGAGTGTGCTGCGTTTTGCTGAACCACTACCAGGTCTGATGAATTTTGTGTTTAGCAAGTTGCTTGTGGGGAAAACAGGGACTACTCTTAATGACAGCGAATAGCCCTGTAATCTCATGAACTAAAACTTAAACATTGATACAGAATAGTCAAATATTTGATGGTGGAATGTTGACAAATGGAAAACGCAACACTTATGTTACTGTTTTTTGTTTTTTGTTTTTTTTTAATATCCTGCTTTTCATGCTGAGGTCCATGATTGAAAAGCATTTACTCTGAGCCTTAATCTCATGGCCTTGAATTTACCTTTGGCTCTGGGGTCCTTCGATCACATTAAAGCCTCTCCTTTCATGGAGTTCTTCAGATGAAGTAATTTGAGCAGTGGTCATAGTTAACAAGCAACGTAGGGCCATCGCCGCTATGCAGCTTTCCTAACTACTCTCCATTCTGGCCAAATAATCCTGACTTCTATTTGAACAAATGTCCTTAGAGCAATGAAAGGCAAAGGAAAATAATAAACATGCAACGAAAGCATACAGCGCTTATCCACTGATGCTCTGCAAGGAATTCTTTGTGCTGAGGATCCCTGTTTCGGCTCATTTTTTAGGCCCACTAAGGTCAGCAGATGCAGGTTCCTAAGGGGTATGCTTTTTCTTTTTCAGTGTTAAATGCATGCAGGTTGCCTGACTGTATTTTTATATCTCACTCTGACAAGGGTAATGTATATATGTGCTTTCTAGCCTCATATAGACCTACGATCGTAGTTTTAAATATAGTCTGTATCATGTATATATAAATAGTGTATTATTGGTAGTGTCATCATTAATTAGTCTCTACCAGCAGAATGTGGACCAGCCTCACCCCTTTAATGGTGAGGCTGTCGGCTAGAATAAAAGGCGATGGTCACCTAGATGCTTCTCCAGGCCACCCCTTTACCCAGCTGTCACTCTGTCACATCATTCATGCTAATGTTATCAATGGCAATAAAATAAAACAGGTCGCGCCCAGAGGAATTCCTATTGGCATGCTGTTGAGAAGAGCTCCAAGGGATATTTTTTTAAGTGCAGCTTGCAATCCCCAGAGGTTACAGCAAAGTTCTTACAGGAGTTGGCAGCGTCAAAAGAACACTGAAGCTCTACAGGCACTTTTCCTCGGTCAATCCCTCCATCTTAGCAAAAGCCAATCAATATTTCTTGATCTCCAATTTTGTGCAAAACTCTGCTTGTGTTTAACCCTTCTGGCAATCCCCTTCTTGGCCACTTCCCTCTTTCTGGGACAAAAGGAATGTGCTCTTTCCTTTGGAAACTTGTGAACAGACTTATTTGCCTGGATTCCCAAAAAATGGTTGGGATCGGAGGGGGTCTATCACATGGGTGGATATAGAAGGGGAAAGACGTTTCCGACATTATTGAAAATTGTATTTGTTTCTTTAAAAAAGTGGAATTGTTTTCCCCCTTCTCTCAGGAGGCTTGAGTTGGCTCTCTTCCCAAACCAACCTTTTGGATAATAAATTCCTTTTGAAAAGAAGCACGAAACCCTTTTGATGTTATAAATAGTATATGTAGTGGAAGAGAAAGGATTGTGTAATGGTAACACTAAGGCTGAGAGAAATCTGTGGGACACAGTTGATCTTCTTTACTCAATAGTTAGTAACATATTGTGAGTTTATATTAGAAGAACTATTTGTAATAAGCATTTTCATAAGCATTTTCGGTGGTTTTCTGCCTATTTGCCTCTGAAAAACCTAAGTGGATTCGGGGATATACAGATACATATGGACAAGGACAGCTCCGCAAGAGATCCAGTGAGGATTCAGTGATCTACTGCTATCGTGGGCCTTGGACAGTCTTCTTTAAGGCAAATTGTAGTCTGGGGTTCATTCAGAAAAGGCAGTTTATTTTTGCTTATTTCTTAAGGAACTCCGTGGCAATTCATGCCTTTTTATTCTCTTTTTTGCACTCTCCCTCTTTCCTTCCCCTCCCTTTTTCCTGGCCATCTTCCCTCTTTTCCTCCTCCTTTTTTTCTGTTGCTCCCTCTCAACTTTCCCTACATACATCCAAATACACACCTTAAAAATTTCACTTCTCTGGATGACCTGTTCTCTTCCCCACTGTGACCCTCTCCCCCCACCCCCCAAGTTCCAGGCTTTGTTTTTGAGAGGCGTTTGGAAACTCTAAAGGCACAAACCTCTGTCACTGTGATGGTGGGGTCCAGGACGTCCGTAAATGTCACCAAGGTGTCAGCCCTTTACATCATAACTGCAGTTCTTTTCTCTGCATTGACAGTGATGTTTATACCAGGCAAGGATTAGAATGGGCATATTTCCAGATCTTAATTACATCAGGCATAAGGATGAGCAACAGCGTTTTTCTTTGGGGGAGAGGAAGGGAGGAGGGAGAAAGATGGGCGAGAGTAATGCTGAATTTGGCCATCTAGAGCCTCATGTGTCCCCGTTTATCAAGAGATAATAGGATTAAGCTAAGCTTTGGGACTTCTCTGGCTAATGCTGCCTTCAGCAGGGGTCTAATAAGGATAGATATAATTGGGTAAATGGCGAATAAGAATGAAAAAGTACAGAGTATAAGCACAATGCTTAGGAATAAATAATGACAAATTGGATTTTGTCCAATCTCTGCAGACTTGGTTAGAATCTGGCATCCCACACTGAATTATAAGGGGCAACGTCTATCTTTCTTCTTGCCTAACTTGTCTCTGTTCATTGCAAATATCAGAAAGTATCCTCTCCAGTTTAACTGGGGTCTATCAGCATTGCTCATTTGAAATCAAGTAGGAACTGTTAAGGAACACTCAAATAGGGTTAAAGAAACAGAGTAAATTAAGTGCCTAAAAACAAATGTGACACAAATTAGAGTTTGTTTCTTTGACCCTTATCCATTTGCGGAATTTACCCCATTAACAGCCAGAAATTTATTTTCACTTTCTTCACCTCTCTAAGAGGAAAGCAAACATATAACATAGCCCCAAAGGAGTAATTAATTAGATCATTTGCTGACATGGATTTGAATAGTTTATTTAAATACAATTCTGTTATTTATTTATTTTACAACATTATGCGGGAGGTTGAAACTCCTGTTCTAATTTGCACTTAGCAAGGATCTCTGGAAAAAATATCACAGTGAAGGAAATAAACAAAGAACCAGTGATCAAAGGGCCACATTCAGAAATGCATAAAAGAATTTCACCAGGATGAGTGTTTCAGTGATTAAAAAATAAGAGATTGGTTGAGTTGGGGGGTGGAGGGGAGATAAGACTATTTGTTTTGTATTCCCGTGGGCGTATTTTAACAAATATAATGAGTTCATTGATAAGCTGCTCTATAAAAAGGTAAGGGAAATTTTAAAAGTAAAAGATGCCAGTGTAGGTAAGAATGGTATAATGAATATGCAGATTATTCCAACAAATGAAGACTGCTTTTGAAAGTAGACAGTGAAAAATTCATGAACTCAGAACCAAGTTAAAAAAATATATAACCATGAGGGCGCCTGGGTGGCTCAGTGGGTTAAGTCGCTGCCTTCGGCTCAGGTCATGATCTCAGGGTCCTGGGATCGAGGCCCGCATCGGGCTCTCTGCTCAGCAGGGAGCCTGCTTCCCTCTCTCTCTCTCTCTCTCTGCCTGCCTCTCTGTCTACTTGTGATCTCTCTCTGTCAAATAAATAAATAAAATCTTTAAAAAAAAATATATATATATATATAACCATGCAACCTCACAAATAAAAGTTATAAACTTTTCCCAGAAAAAAATGAAAGGTTCTTCGACTTTAATTTCAAACGTTGGGAGTGGAAGTAGGAAATTATTTCACCAAAGATGAATATTGACTCTATTCTAAAATTAGGTAAGGGTTTGGAAATAAAAAATGTATGAGATGTTAGGATAGATATTCACATTCAATCCCTTTAGATAAGTAAAGGTCTGATGACTGCTTGTGGGTATGATTTAAAAGTTTTCATTCAGTGGGCATTTAGGGAAATCCCTGACTATGTAGCCACCTATGCACCTCCATGCCTCCAGCTTATGGGGTTGTAATACTCTGATCGTTACAGTATAGAACTCAGAAAAATTCCTCCCCCCGTGGTGTTATCATAGAGTTTGAAGATGAGCACAACTGAAGAGCTATGAAAATACTGAGATGGCATTTCAGAAAGGGAGGGACTAGTAAATAAACTCCGAAATTCATAATTTTTAGAGCTCTGAGGAGCAGAGAATACTCCATCCACCCCTCCCCTCAAAGCCTCCTTTCCCTTCTCTCTGTCCTACTTCAAGTTCTCCTTCCTACATATGTCTCTCCCCCTGCCCTTGTCCCCACCATACCACTCTTGCCACTCTGGCACTCATGTCTCTCTGGCTGCCTTTCACCTTTTCTCTCTTCACCTTGTCCCAATCATTTTTCTTTCCCCCTTTTACTGGTTCTCTTTCTTGCACACAGTTAAAACTCAAGACTTGTTCTGGTATTAGTTGAAAATGTTCAAATACAGCAGTCATGTAACTAAGTTAAAACATTTTCATCCATGTGCAAGCCATTTTAAAAGAAAGTAGTCAGATAGTCTTAATTTTTAAGAAAAAATATAGGGTTCGATGCAAATGTTTCTTTTGTGATCTTGTGGAAGGCAAAGGAGGACCTGAGACAGAGAAATCTGCCCCGAGAGTTTTTGTTGACTATGTAGTTTTTATATTTTATGTTTTTATATTTTAACAATAAAAATTTGGAGGGAAAATGACCAATCTAGGCTAAAATAGAATATTACAGTATGCAAAGTATATGAGACTTTGGTATAATTTAGAAATAAGCTAATGGAACAATGACTCCATCATTAAGTGACTTGGCTAAGAAGCATTCTGGTTGTGAATCCTGTGGGGTAGTTGGGCCTACTTGGAGCCCAAGCCATTGTTGGTATGCTTATCCTCCCCTGTGGGTTTGGCTTGGTTTTGTTTGGACAGAAAACCAAGGATAATGTTTACTACAACCACACATTCACAGAGTTATCACCTTTATTGTCTTGAGCCAAAGAACCACCAAATGCAGCTGACCTCTCCCACAGCAATAAAATGAACAGGGACCCAGGTTTCGTCAAGTTCTCTAGACAAAGTCGGTAGGACTCACGCCAGTGCACAAAATGGCCTCAACACAGCAGCCACTTAACCTGATGGTAGATGATGAGGAATCATGGTGTAAGGTGAACAGTCATGCCACAGGGACTTACGTACCATCTACAGAATTATGAAACTGCTAATGGGAGCAGGTTGTGACCTCGCATGCTTGTCACCAGGCCACTGAATGAACCAACCACCTCTCTTGAACAGCTCTCAGCCTACATGCACATGTTCCTCTTCTCCATCAAAAGTCAGCTATCACTGACCTTCTACACGGTGAGAACTCTGCAGGGTATTTTTCATCTGAAATGCCCTTTCCCCCATGTGTGCCCCCAGTAGTTAGCCCCTTAAAAAGGTTTTATGTTTCTGCCGCTTTATATGGTTTTCCAGATCCCACTAGGTAATTCCGTGGTATATGTTCATTCAGTAAACATTTATTAAATGCCTACTGTCTGCCAGTTACTGTTTCTAGTTGCCTAGAAGTGCAAGAGTGAATGCCACAGACAAATTCTGCCTTCATGGAACTTACATTTTGATGAGAAGTGTTAAGACATTAAAGAAAATAAATAAGGGGATCATCTAGTATGTTGGAAGGCAATAAATTCTATGGAGAAAAAGAAAGCAAGGAAGGAATATGGGAATTATCATGGATGGTGTGGTCGCAGTTGTGAATAAAGACAGTGAGGGGGGAAATTGAGTAAGTAGGTAATAAACCCTAGGAGGGGTGGGCTGTCATCTGTCTGTTCCCACAGACTAGGTTAGTGTCTGGCCCACAGTTAGCAGTCTCTAAATATTTGGTACAGGAGTGGTAATCTGTATTTGCCCGGTCCTTTCTCTTCCTTTGGAATATTACTTCACAAAAAGGAGGAGGTACTGATTCTGTCTTCCCAAAGTGTGTTTTACAGAATGTGGCTGACAGGAAACACTGGGCAGTGGCCCAATGCCTGATCTAAAGTAAAGGGAAGAAGTACAGATGGGTAAGAATAGTATCACAGGCCTAGGGGCTCCTCACACCAATGCTTTTGTAAAACTTAATCCCGCTCATTTGTGATTATGTGTAGGGAAATGGGTAATACTTAGGGGATTTGGATTTCAAAGCAATCACCCAGATCCGTTTTGGCTTGTCCCTAGGTTAAAATACCTGGTCAGTCAACCATGGTTAGCGGAAGTGGACATCATTAGTAAAATAGTGTAGACTGATAAAAACAGCCTCATTCTAGAGATCTTTACTGAACTGCCAGCCTGCCATATGGCTATAACTGAGGGAAATACATGTAGTCCACGACTGTTAAATTGTAGAGCGGGACACATTAGGGACAAGAGAGGTGTTGCCATTGTGGAACCTTTCATGGACATCATTTCAATTTTGCCCTGACCCAGCGCAGAGGGAGGAGTCCCAGATCACCTGGAGCTTGAGTCATCTTTATTAAAAGGAAAGAACTATTTAATATAAGGATGGAAACTCCTGCCTTTGGTAAATTTAACTGATTCATTTACAGGGTTAGTAAATAGTTCCATTTGGGAGGCAAAGAGGCATAAATGTTCAACTAGAAAATAAAATCCAGAGACTCACCAGTTCTCTTATGGATAGACAGCGTTTCCTTGATGGGTGAGTGATAAGAATCTCTTATGGATTCCTCATGTGCTTAGCCTCATCTTTGTGTAAAATTCTGCAGCGTTCCAAATTATCACCAAGAATCCATCTTCCTGAAGATGAGACACCAGGAGCAACGGAGATTGGCTAAACAGGAGATGTTTTGAATGAAATGCATAGTTTAATCACATTCTACTTTCAGAAAACTACTTCATTTAAGTCGGTGCTTGCCTGGGGTAATAATTTATGCTCCACACTTGAGTAATCACCAGGAAGATTGCTCGGAACCCATCCCATCACAAACATAGCCACCAATATTCATGGCCTAAAGTAAACTTTTGAAAACTTTGGATCTACATAATCTCAGCAAAATTCAAACCTCTGCATTTGTCAATCTCCCCCCCTCCACCATTTTCAGAGAGAATAATTTCATTTTTTATACTTTGTATTTGTAAAATGCATTTGAAAGTGAAGTTTGTCATCTTTTCTCCTAATTGACAAATTTTTAAAGGTAGTACTTTTGAACATTAAAAATGCTCAATTTTCTAGATATATTTTTTCTCATGAAAATTGAAGTCTATGAAAGGTCAACAAAGATCATGTCTTTTTCAGTTTGAAATTTTTTCTCACAACCTCCTCAGTCTGGCTCTCTCCAGATTAGAATTTATCCAGATCCATGAGCACACTTGGATTCATGTTTGTTCTCAACTCTGTTTTTTCTACTCCAAGGAGGGTTGTCACGTATGGGTGTGCAGGTTATGTACTGAACCTAGGGAGTCATAGTGTGTGAGTGCTGGTGGCAGCCAATGCGTCCCGTGTTCTCGCTTTTTATGAGCAGGAGACCATGTCGGGCAGTATGGGGGAATAGGCAGCCGGAAAAGAGACCTCAGTTGGGCTCTGGAAAGCAACTCCAGACAGAGCAATCAGGCCTGTCTGTACAGTTGTCCAGGTCATACAACATATAATAACATAGCATCTTTTACTTGAGGAAAGAACGAATATTTTCTAATTCTCACCAAGGCTTATATAAACTGACTGCCGCTCTGGTGTAGAGGCGAGTGATGTAGGAAAGTAGAAAGTTGAATGGCTGCCCATTGTGAATAGCATTTCCACATTGTTCCCAAATTCCTGCTTTAAAAATTGTCCCTTCCTCCCAGCCTCCTCAGCTTTCTCTCCATTTTTCCGCAGCGAGCCTCAACCCCAAGTGTGCCTTCCTCTCTCAGCTACCACTACACTACCACTATGACTTGCAAAAGTATTCTGTTACTAAATTACCACAGAAACTAACAGTGTGTAGTCAAACATGTAGTCCCATCACTTAATTAAGCAGAGGCAGTTCTGGACTAACAGGAAGGAGACTGAATTTGGTTAGGACACTAGGCTCAGGATTCACTAACTCTCACTGCACTCAATGCCTGTTCTATAATACAGAAGGAAAATAATTGTCTCTCAGGTCTTCCGTTTTGAAACTCCCAAGTAAGTAGTCTTGCTTGACTAGATGCTTACGTTGACTAGTCAACTCAGTCAGAGTACATTCTAGCAACCCACAGGCCTGGGTTCCAGCGTGCCTGGGAGCCTGGCAGAGTTTCAGCAGACATGGCTCCTATTCAAATGGGCCTCTAGATTCCCACTTCTACAGTATAATTTTTCTTCACCTAACCTTTAAACTTTCAAGGTATTAGTTACCTCATCAATCCAGACCAAATTCAGACATTTCACTAAAAGGAATAGAGACAAAAAATACCACTTTCCTGATACTGTTCAGCAATTTTCGAGCTACTTTGGCCTCCTATTGGGAGGCTTCATGCTTGGTTTGTTTATGCTCTCAGATGAAGCCTCAGTGTGTTTTGAGGTGTTTATTCCAGTGGTTAAATTTGAAGAGGTGAAGAAAAGTCAAACTCTCCCCAATATTGCCTAGGAGGAGTCTAAAATAATTGGTACACACTGAAAAATTTCTTATATCTGAGGAAGGAGGAGAAGGTTCCATTTGTTCATAACAGCAGAGTTTTCCAGTTTTCTGGGCCAGAGAAAATAAAGAATAAATTTACCATTTTTCCCCCCAAACATAAGGGTGCTGATTTTTTTTTCTTAGCATGCATAGCATATATTATTTTGTAATGTAATTGCTTGTTTAAATTTTTGTTTCATATTTCTTCATTCCCTTAACTGAGTCCCAGATATAATAGTTAAATTAGTGGATCATCTTTCTGAAATTATACATTTTAATTATGATTATTTGATAAGCATTTCAGACATACTCACTCATATATCACATAAAATCAGAAATAAGTATGTATATCAATAGCAGTTTAATCCCAAATGGAGGCTTTATTTAAACTATCAAGGACTTGATTACAGGAGCTTCGAGATTAGAAATGAGATTTACAAGTGGCTAGAGGGAAATATTTAAATATCTTTGCTAGAGCAAATTATAGTCATTTTTTAAAAAGACTTAAAATATGGGGTGCCTGGGTAGCTCAGTTGTTAAGTGTCTGCCTTCGGCTCAGGTCATGATTCCAGGGTCCTGGGATCAAGCCCTGCATCTGGCTCCCTGCTCAGCAGGCCTGCTTCTCCCTCTCCCACTTCCCCTGCTTGTGTTCCCTCTCTCACTCTGTCTCTCTCTGTCAAAAAAATAAAAACAAAATCTTAAAAAAATAAATACATAAAAGACTTAAAATATGAGTGAACTGAGAATTTCAGTTCTAAGATATCCTATTACTGAATTACACTTTTTTTGTCATCACCTGTTTAGCTATTTAGAAAACAGCTTGACCAGAAGCAAAGAACATCTCTTTCCCATTTTATAGCTAGCAAAGTATGCCTTTTGTGGAAAAGTGAGTGCTAAGGAATTTCCTGTTGGAAATTCCACATTAAACTTAGGGCAAGACTTGTACCAAAAGAACCAAAGAAGTTTCACTTCTAAATATCTTAAGCTTCAAAACAATGCTCCTGAGTTAACCATGGAGTATTAAATAATAACCCCTGATACAGCGGCATTTGTCTTTCATATTTAAGGGTCTGTGTAATCTGGCTCCTACCAAAGGTCTTTCCTAATCACCCCAAAACAAAGTAGGATCCCCCCAGTCCCAGCATTTCCCATCACCCTTTTGCTACTTAGTTTCCCATAGCATTTATGGGCACGTGACAGACTGTATGATTATTAGACTCCTGATGTTGTTCATCATCCATATCTCCCTTTCCAGCTAGAGCTGAGGCCTACCTGTTCTCTTGTATTGTTGTATCTCCTGTGTGTGCAAGCATATGTTTGTTGAGTGAATAGATTTAGTTTAAAACATAATATATTTATTAAGCATTCACTATATCTAAGGCACTGTAAGGTGATACAAGAGTTATGAAGTGGAGATTCAGGTTACCTAAAAGAAAGAACAATAATTCCAACACAAAGAAAATAAGAAAAATACCATAAGAAGGGTCCAGTCCAAATGTCATGTGCATATCAGAGAACAGAGAACGTGTGTAGCGGAAGTGGACCCAATGGAAGAAGATAGTGCTTCCAAAGGGACTGTCACAGCTGGGCAGGGAGAGCTTTTGCTTTGAGGTAACAAAGGAAGATATTCCAGGAATGAACAAATCTGGGCCACACAGAGAGATTGGAATGTTGTTTGTTTCCAGGAAGTAACGTTGAAGAGAGCCTTGGCTTCTGTGTGGAGTAGTGGGTTAGAAGGTGATGAGAAAGCGGCTGGGACTCTCTTGTTCAGGGTCCCAGGTCAGCTTGGAGAGTGAACAATGATTACACAATGGGGAGGCAGTGGAGATCTCTAAGGAGTGATGTGATAAGGGCTGGGCTTCCAGGAAATTAACCTGATTGTCATGTATATGGTGGGTCAGTGGGTCAGAGGAGAAACAACAAAGCCCAATTAAGAGTCAATTGTTATTTTTTAGAACAGAGGGGCTGTGGCCTGGAAAGAAAAAGGTGGAAATAACCACAAGAACTTGGGAAAGTAAGGGATGAGAGGGACTTCAGAAGAAACGGACAGCTTCCAGCTGGCAGAGCTGGAGGAATGTGTTGCCATTATTACTCTCTTGCAAGTATTATCTTACTTCCAGGAAAGTTAAGAAGGAAGTCTTGATTTGGAGTGTGGGATGGTTCGTTTATGTAAGGACATGAGATTAAGATGTCCCCAGGCTGTCAAGGCCTTTATGAAATGTGAGATAGGCCCTGGAGAGAGGGGTAGATGCTAGAGGTGGGGACTCACCTATCAGGTGCATGGAGGAGACTGATGAGTTGTCAATGGACTGCCGTAGCTGACAAAGAAGCAGAGGAGGAGCCAGGGAGGCCCTCTAGAGATGAAGGTGTGGAGGTGGGGAGAAGAAAGCTCCAGAGAAAAGGGCTGGGGGTGGGGCTGGAAAGCAGAAACCACCATGTGGGTAGAGAAAGTTTGGATGTTCAAGAGACTCTGTACTGCCAAGACAGTGAAAACGATGAAAAAGGAAGAAAAGTAATCCCAGTATTCAATTTTATTGGTCACCAGTTGCAGAATAGTGGGTATCTAGAATGGCAGAAGTAAACTCAAATGATAAGCAATTAAGGAGAAAATAGACGAAAGCAAGTGGAAATACAAAATACAGGTCATTTTTTCCATGAAATGTTATACTCCAAGAAAAGAGAAAAATAAAATGACACTAGAATAGAAGAAAGAGAATTTTTGACCGGAGGAGAGAAGCCTATCTATCACTAGATCCAAAACAGTCGGTCATCTGTTACAAAAAGCTCTTCCATGTTATTTTGCCAACAAAGGTTGGGAAGTGGTAGGACGAGGATCTTACCTGCCTTTGAAAGGAGAGAGCCAGGATGCTAAGCTGGGGAAGTGATATGCAGGGCCATTCATTCATTCAGCGAGTCACGCCCAGCATTGGCTGTATGCCAGGCACTGTGCTAATGGCTGGTGATTCGGTGACAAACAAGAAAGACTCTGCCCTGACTGGGCTTACATTCTAGGAGAACCAAAGAACACACACATGGGTGTGCACACAACAAACTGACACACTGTGTCAGTGCTAGGAAGGAAAGAAAGGGCTGAAATAGGGGCTCAGAGGGGAAAAGGTCTTCAGACAAGCTGATCTCATCTCCCTAAAAAAGTGACTTTTATGTCGAAAACTGAAGGCTAAGTAGACCCAGAAGGCCCTGAGGTAGGGAGAGTGAATTGTAAGAGAGAAGAGAGCATAAAAAATAGCCCCCACCTAGAGAGATATGGGCAGGTTGGGGAAACTGAAGGGAACTGAGCATGGCTATAGGCTAGCGGAAAAGCAGGGATGGGAGTGGCCCAAGCTACATTTGGAGAAGGGAATGGGTCGCTGTGGGCCTTACTTGGAACCAACATGTCTTTGGGTTTTAGGTTAAGTACGACAGAAAGCCCTGAAAATGTTTTCAAACAGTGTCGTGACATCTGGTTTATGTTTTAGGAAGATCATTCTTTTGTCTATAAGGAGAGCAGGTTGTAGAGGAGAAAAGGAAGAGTAGAATACAAGGAAAGGAGTTAGGAGGCTCTTGTAGGCACCCCCAAGAGAGGAAATGGTGAGCTGAACTAGGGCAAGACGGTATGGATAGTGAAAAGAGAAGTGACTCAAGATGATCTTGACCAGTAGAATTAATACAAATTGCTGGTCATTGGCCTATTGGGAGGGCAAGAGAAGAGAGTTGAATGGGCTCTGAACCATGAATAACTGGGCAAATGGTGGCTCCTTTCACTACATGGAAGAGGATGAGAAGGAGGGCAGCTTTGCTGTTATGGGGGTCCAAAAAGCCATGTGACAACCACTTTGGGAAAGAGTTCTGTCTCCTTACTAAACAAAACATACTCTTACCATACAACCCAGACATCACACTCGTTGGTATTTACCCAAATGAGTTGAAAACTCACGTACACACCGAAACCTGCTCAGGGATATTTATTCCTAACTTCCGAAACTTGAAAGCAACCAAGATGACTCTGTGTAGGTGAGTGGATAAATAAGCTGTGGTACATCCAAACAGTAGAATATTATTTAGCACTAAAAAGAAATGACCTGTGAGCTATGAAAAGACAGGGAGGCATCTTAAATGCATATTAAGTGAAAGACACCAGTTTGAGAAGGCTACCTGCTATCTGATTCTGACTATGTGACATTTCCAGAAAAGGCAAAGTTACAGAGACAATGAAAAGATAACGGCTGTTAGGGGTTGAGGTGGTGGGGGTAAAGATGAATAGGTGGAACACGGGATGTTTAGGGCAGTGGAATGACCCTATATGAAAGTATACTGGGAGATATATGTCATTATCACATTCGCCCAACCCTTTGGAATATACAGTGCCAAGAGAGAGCCCTAAAGTAAACTATGTCCAATGTGTGATTACAATGTGTCATTGTAGGTTTACCAGTTGCAACCAATGTACCACTTTGGTGTTGGATACTGATAATGGGAGAGGCTGTGCACATCGGTGGAGGGGGGGGTATATGGGAAATCTCTTTTCCTTTCAATTTTTGGGGAGCCTAAAATTGTTCTAGATATAAAGTCTGTTTAAAAAAAAAAACAAAACAAAACAGAAAGGGCCATTGGAAATATGTTAAGTCTGAGAAGACTTGAGACATCCAAATGGAGATTGTCAGAAAGGCAGTGAGATATTTAAGGCTGGAGATGAGAAGAGCGTTGTGGTCTAGACAGATACATTTAAGAGAGGTTGATATAAAGAGGAGATTCAAAACCATGGAAATGAATGGTAAGACTCAAGAGAGATGAGCAGAGGTATAGGACCAGATCATGTCACACTCCAAACTAGTGGCCATGGAGAGAAGACTTTGGGCAGGACCTGAGAGAGAATTGTGTTAGGAGGAAAACCAACACAAGGATGAGAATGTAGATCTCTTACTCTAAATTCAGAATTCCTTGCTCTAGGGGCTTTTGGGTGGCTCAGTCGGTTAAGCGTTTTCCTTCAGCTCAGGTCATGATCCCAGGGTCCTGGGATCAAGCCTCACATCGTGCTCTCTGCTCAGTGGGGAGTCTGCTTCTCCCTCTCCCTCTGCCTCTGCCCCTCCTCACTGTTCGATCGTTCTTTTTCTCTCTGTAATGAATAAATAAAATCTTCAAAAAAAAAAAAATTCCTTGCTCTAAATCCTATCCATCCACTTGCTTCATTACACAACCTAGGAACTAAAATATATGACTATATCTTCAACTTCACTCAGAATTCTTCCTGCCAACACTTACTTGAATTTTTAGGTTAGCAGTGCCCATTGTGTGGCTTGGAGTATTATTGGATCACCACCTTTGGAAATCCTCAGTGGATTTGGTTGGTTGCAATGCACAGATTGACATTCTTTCTCTCTCCGTGTCTTCTCATCATACTCTCTCCTCCCCCACAGCATCAAACACGGTCTCAAAGTCTCTATTTCCAAGGATGTCATAGACCCAATGCCGCTATACTAGGGCCTTCAGGTTAGTCTAAGAGGGAGGCTGTTTGGTTCCTAGCAAATTCCTCACAATCTGGCTTTGGGGACCTAGGCAACTCAGAATGAACACATACATCAGGTAGGGGATATTACTTTTGGCAGACTACATTAAAAAATAGAGATAACATTTTCTCGAATGGGGTCATCGCATTCCTAGAACTGCCTTGGGGCCTTATGGGGTTTTTCTAAGCCAGGCTGTTTGTCCTATAGATGGGAATATTGGTTCCCTTTTTAAAAAGCCTATACATTGGATGTCACCCTGGGCTGGAAAGCCAAGTGGAAAGCTTCCCTGCTGTCTCTCTGGCACCGTTGTAGGTGTGCATGGAGCTGGCAGAACTGGAGGAACGTCTTTAGTTTTAGTTTACATTCTCACCCATTGGTACTGTGTGTTGGAGAAGTGCTTTCCATATTGAGACTCCGTATGAGAGTGTGAAACACCAGCATGTGCAGGAAGTGGGAATATGGGCAGGGCTTCTGCTGTTCTTTTAAAAGATGCTCACATTACAAAGTAGGCAAGCTTAAAATTGCACCCATTCTGCCTGATTGCTGGAGTCGTAAGCCCTTAATCTGCTTTGGAGGTGACAGTAAAGCTGCTAAATGTGCCTTTGAATAGCCTTGTGATATTTAGTGTCAAGGAGAGATTTTTTTTTATTGAGGTATAATTATCGTATAACATATTCGTTTCAGGGATGCAGAATGGTAATTTGATACTCGTATACACAACAAAACGATCACCACCCACCACCGTAAGCCTATTTGACATCACCATACAAAGTTACAAAACACATTTTTCTTTCCTTGTATCCAAAACCTTCAGGATTTGTTCTCTTGGCAACTTCAGAGTATGCCCTACAAAGTTACTGACTGTAGTCCTGGTGCCGTATGCTATATCCCCGAGACTTACTTATTTTATAATTGAAAGTTTATACCTCTTGACCCCCTTCACAAGTTTCCCCAACCCCCAACTCCCTTCCCTTTAGCCACCACCACTCTCTTCTCTGGATTTATGCGTTTGGTTTGGTTTTGTGTTGTAGATGCCACATATAAGCAAAATCATATGCTGTTTGTCTTTCTGTCTGACTTATTTCACTTAGCATAATGCCCTCAAAAGCCATCCGTGTTATTGCAAATGGTAGAATTTCCTTCTTTCTTATGGTTGAGTAGTACTCTACTGTGTGTGAGTGTGTGTGTGTGCACGCACACACACGCACATGTATCACATCTTCTTTACCCATTCATCCATTGATAGACGCTAAGGTTGTTTCCATATCTTGGCTATCGTTAACAATGCTGCAGTGAGCATAGGTGTACCTGTATCTTTTCAAATTAGTGTTTTGATTTTCTTTGGATAAATACCCAGCAGTGGAATGGCTGGATCATATGATAGTTTTATTTTTAATTTTTTGAGGAGCCTCCATACTGTTTTCCATAATGGCTGCACCAGTTTACACTCCCACCAGCAGTGGGTGAGGGTTCTCTTTTCTCTACATCCTGGCCAACACTTGTAATTTCTTGCCTTACTGATAGTAGCCATTCTAACACATAGCGAGGTGATGATTATGATTTTGATTTGCATTTCTCTGATGATTAAGGATATTAAGGATCTTTTTAATGTGTCTGTTGGTCATCTGTCTGTCCTCTTTAAAAAGCGTCTGCTCAGATCTTCTGCCCATTTTTTGATCAGATTGTTTGGGTTTGTTTTTGTTGTTGTTGCTGTTGTTGTTGTTGTTTGCTCGTTTGCTGCTATTGAGTTGGATGAGTTCTTTACATATTTTGGATATTCATACTTCAGGTATGTGATTTGCAAATATTGTCTCCCATTCAGTAGGTTGCCTTTTCATTTGACTGATGGTTTCCTTTGCTGTGCAGAAGTTTTGTGGTTTGATACAGTCCCATTTGTTTATTTTTGGGTTTGTTGCCTTTGCTTTTAGAGATAGATTTAAAAAATCATTGTCAAGACTGGTATCAGGGAGCTGATCACCTATATTTTCCTCATGGAGTTTTACAGTTTCAGGTCCTACACTGAAGTCTCTAATCCATTTTGAGTTAATTTTTATGTATGGTGTAACCTAGTAGTCTAGTTTAATTCTTTTGTGTGTGGCTGTTCAGCCTTCCCAGCACCAATTACTGAATAGACTTTGCTATCCCCACTGTACATTCTTACTTCCTTTGTCCTAATTTAATTGACTATATATGCATGGGTTTATGTGTGGGACCTCTTCTGTTCCATTGGTCTAGATGTCTGTTTTTATGCCAATACCATATGGTTTTGATTACTATAGCTTTTTAATGTAGCTGGAAATCAGAGAAGATGATGTCTCTGCTTTGATTTTCTTTCTCAAGCTTGTTTTATCTTTTGGATTTCAAGCAAATTTTAGAATTGTTCTAGTTCTGTGAAAAAATGCCTCTTTACGCTAATTAGGGTAAATAGAGTAGTAGATAGTTCATGTTTAGTGTATGGAAATGCAATAGATTTTTATATATTGATTTTGTACCCTGCAACTTCACTGAATGTGTTTATTAGTTTTAACAGAGTAGGAGTGAAATCTTTAAAGTTTTTTTTTATATATATAATCATGTCATCTACAAATAGTGACAGTTTTAGTTCTTCCTTTCCAATTTTGATGCCCCTACATTTGTACTTACTTCTTTCATGTTACATTTTTTTTTAAAGATTTTATTTATTTATTTGAGATAGAGGCAGTGAGAGAGAGCATGAGCGAGGAGAAGGTCAGAGGGAGAAGCAGACTCCCCATGGAGCTGGGAGCCCGATGCGGGACTCGATCCCGGGACTCCGGGACCATGACCCGAGCCAAAGGCAGTCGTCCAACCAACTGAGCCACCCAGGCGTCCCTCATGTTACATTTTTGTTGTCATGTTTTATATCCCTTTATATTTTGTGTATTCCTTAACTAATTATTGTAGTTCTATATTTACTACTTTTGTACTTTAACCTTTATTAGCTTTTATAAGAGATTAATACACTACCTTTACATATATTTACCTTTATCATGACATTTATTTATACTTGCATATGCTTTTTGTATTACTAGTACCCTTCCTCTTCGGCGTTACATTCTTTAATATATCTCATAAAGCCAGTTCACGTGATGAACTCCTTTACCTTTGGCTTGTCTGGAACTCATTATTTCTCCTTCAGTTCTGAATTATAACCCTGCCACCTAGAGAATTCTCAGTTGGTTGTTTGTCCCTTTCAACACTTTGAATTTATCATGCCATCTTTTTCTGGCCTGTAAAGTTTCTCCTCCAAAATCACCTAAAATTCTTATAGGGGTGTACTTGTACATAATAAATTATTTTCCCCTTGCTGCTTTTAACATTCTCTCTTTAACTTTTGGCATTTTAATTATGTGTCTTGGTGTTGATTTCTTTGGATTTATCTTATTTGAGTCTCTATAGGTTTCTTGAGTCTGGATGTCTGTTTTCTTCCCCAGACTGGGGAAGTTTTCAGCCATTATTTCCTCAAGTAAGTTTTCTGCCCCTTTCTCTCCCTTTCTGGGAACCTTGTGATGCAAATGTTACTCCACTTGATGTTGCCCTACTAGTCCCTTAAGCTATCTTCATTTCCACCTCTTTTTTTTTTTTTTTCCTTCTTCTTCTTCTTCTTCTTCTTGCTGCTCTGCTTAGGTAAGCTCTCTGCCCTGTCTCCAAGTTCAGTGATCTTTTCTTCTGTTCCATCTAGTCTGATAGTGAGCCCCTCTATGCATTTTTTCAGTTGAGTCTTTGTATTCTTTAGCTCCGTAACTTCTTTATGGTATCTTTTTTATTTGCTGTCTCTTTGTTGAAATTCTCAGTGTTTATCCATTCTTCTCCTAAGTTCAATAAGTGTCTTTGTGGTCATTACTTTGAACTCTTTATCATGACTTTGAATTCTTGTTTCTGTTTCATTAAGGTTTTTTCCTGAGCTTTTATCTTGCTCTCTCTTATGGAACATATTCTTCTGACACCTCATTTTGCTTGACTCTGTATTCCTCCTCCCCATCTTGAGAGAGTGGAATTGTATAGGAGATGAATTTATCATTCAGCCTTGCCCCAGCTCTTGATTGTCTCTCAAACTTTTGAGATTATCTGGGTGGATTGATTTATTCTTTATAGTGCCAGTGTTGAGGGTGTGCCAAGACCTGTCAGTGTTCCAAAGGGAGGGATCTCAGTCAGCATCTAGTTTCAGGCTAACTGGAATGGAAGCCAGACCCTCAGGTCACAGTTTTTTAAGGATGCCAATATAGACAGTTCCATGGGACCACAATTGTAAACCCTGTTGGCATCCAGCCCAGGAGATCTGGAGGTATCTCCCGGGTGAAATTTGCAAAACTCCAGGGTTCCAGATATGTGTCCTTTCTGATATGTGTGCTCCTTTCTGGGATGTACCGGTGAGCTGTTGCAAGGCCTAGGAAGAGCACAAAGAAGGGATCTCCTAGTCTCTGTTCCCTGAAGGTACCTCTGAAACCTCTAGATGTGTGGCAAACCTGGAGCCTGTCTCCTCAAGATGAAGCTCCAGGACAAGGATATAGGCCTTTATTGTGGGAAGATGGGGGTGAGTTTCAGTCTGCTATGTGTACAGTGCCCTGGACATGGTAGCCTGCCAAGAACTATCTCTGTGATTGCTATAGCTTTGTGGGACTTCAGAATGCAAGGCCCCCCAACCACAGAAGCAGGTAATCAAGGAGAATTCCCTTTGTTGTCTGCACATGGCCACTTTCTTTAGCAAGGCAGCTGGGGAGTACAGGGGTGGTATGTGCACCTTGGCTTTAACAGGGTGATGGGAGAGGACTTGCTAATAACCACATGACGCACTGGCTCCAGCAGAGCAGTGAGAGAGCATGGAGGCAGGGCATGTTGGCCAGTTTCAGCAAGGCAGCAGGAGGTCGCATTAACTGCGTATGCCTGCCGGTGTTAGTAAGGTAGAAGGAGAGTGCAAATATGGTGCCCACCAACGTCTTCATCCCAGAAAGTCCCACCAGGCCCCCTCCCCTCCGGCAGAGGCTTTAGGGTTAGCAAATGGATCTTCTTCACACACAGTCTAGGCACTTTTCAAATAGCTGCTTTTGCCCTGAGCCCCGGAGTAAAAGAGTCTGCACATGAGTCCTTTAGGAAAAGTATCTTTGGGTCTCGAGGATATAAGCTCCGTTGTTTTTCAAGGTAGATATCTTGTGGGCTGTCTCTCAGGTTCAGGTCCCAAGAGTTGGGGTGCCTGCTGTGGGGCATAAACCCCTCAGTCCTCAGGAAGAAGCTCTTATTTTGTGAGATCCCTCCTGGTTGGGGGCCACTGCACTGGGAGAGTCTCTGCCTCTCCTACCCATCTCAGTGTCCATTTTCTCTTTTGTTGTGGAGGAGCTGTTCATCTGGTTTTCAGATCTTTTTCAGAAGGAGCTGTTCCATATGTAGCTATAGATCCAGTGTATATAGGAGCGGGTGAATTCAGGATCTTCCTATGCTGTCCTCTTGGGCACTCTGTACCCCAGAGGGTTTTGTTGTATTTCTCTTCCACAGGTATCTGATGTGCATTAAAAAAGGTGGCTAGGATTGGATTTTGTTTATTTGATTTTTAGTGGAATTAAATTTAAAATTAACAGACTGAATACACATCATCTATATGTAATTTTACTCTTTTGAAATGAATGTTTTATCGAACTTTCTATTTCCATGACACCAAACTTCATACCAACACACAACAAATAGTAATTATAGTAAAAAATATAGGAATATGCCTGTATCAGAAGAAATTTTGATAGAATCCTGTGGCTGAGATTGATCTCATTGAAAGCAAAGACTGTGTCAATGAAGAAAGTGCTGTATATTTTATTTTTAAAAGAATAGCAAAATTATTCAGTAAAACCATATATTCCAAAAATGGAGAAAGAAAAACACATCAGCAAAAGCCTTGCTAATAAAATATAGCTTCTACTCCTCCACTTTAAAAGAATGTCCACTTGTATTTTCATACTTAACAAATATGATCCATGATTACTCAAATTGGTCATGCTTAAATGAAACCCTTCTCTAATTCCTTAATAATTTTTTCTTTTATTCGAAACACAATATTTTGTGTTCCATTTTGGCAGATGTGAATGCTGCTGTTTCAAGTGCAAGAAGAGTAACCTCCAGAACATATTATAAATTGGCTGGCCTCAGAATAGGGGAGATGATTAGATTGTCGAGTTTCCTGCTGAGTGGTACATGCTTGTTTTGTAATACAGTTTTATGAGTCAGAGATTCAAACAGAACATGTAGGTCCAATTCAATACCTCAGCATTGTTGATCTGCTTTTTATTGATTTTTCATCTGCTCAAATCTAGAGTTCTTGGTAGGTTTCGGGAACATTGTGGCCAGAGGTGGCAGTGGAAGAGTTTTAATTAGAAATGCATTGTTTTCACTGGAATATGATGAGCCCTTTTGTTGCTTTTTGGTTTGGCTTTACCATATTCACAAAGTAGGATCTTTCCCATTATGGAAAGAAGTTCTCTTTGTGTGGGCAAAGTCAGAGTAATAAGGCCTTATAGATTTTGTGTCCGAGCATCACCGAAGACAGTGACTTACCCTGTATACATTTGTTTCATGGACAGGTAAACAATCTCATATTAAATATGGAGACAGGTTGCCTATAAATTTTGAACCCATTATTTGCCTGGTCAATTTCTCATAGCTTTTCTGTTTTATATTACTAAACAATTACCTTATGACACTTGGAGAGAAAATTGCTAAACATTTTTATGCCATTTGAAATTACCATCTAAAGCCCAGTTATATTTCCTTTCTTTCCTTCCTTTTCATTGCCTCTGTTAATTTTTCTTCAGGATCCATTGAACAGTGTACAGTGACATTGTAAGTGGGTTGTACTTCTTCACATCAGTGCCTCGTTAATGCCGTTCATTAATCTAGAACCTTGAGCTTGTTCAGAGATGGTTAGATATTCCATATTTCCATAGAGTTTTGGGGAAGGATGACAGCTTACTTACAGCTTCCACAACCAGACCTCGTTGGTTGTCATGTCATTTTTAATACGGATAAAACGGGAGGGCATGCACATGAACTTGGAGCCTTTGAAGGCAGGAAGAGAGGCACAGTGGCACGTACAGAACGTACACAGTTCTTCTATCACCTGGCACTGTGCTGGAACAAATCAAGTTTTTTTGTATTTGTTTACCTCCCTGTTTGCTTTGTGCACCTGGCGGAGAATGAATTCATGTCCAGGAGTGAGTTCCCCTCCTAGAGAGACTCAGATGCAGCTGCCAGGAGCAGCACCACCAGACGTGGCAACCCTAAAGTATATTTGTTCTGGGAGACCCGTTAGAGCTGACCCAAAGTGCTGAACCCCGAGCCCATGGAGTGTAAATGCACTGCTTTCCTGCAACAGCAGTGGCATCTCCTCGTCTGCTCTGCTGCTCTGTCTTTCAACCTCAGCACAGATTCCCTACCTCTTCCATGAGTTCAAGTATGAGACGCAAGCAATTTCGGGAGCATTTTCTGGGACCTGGTGAAAAGTTAATGGGAAAAATCCTCCAAAATTTAAAGGAAAATTGCTACAGGTAGAAAAGCGAATTCTTGGCTATTTCTACAACCAGTCCTCTTTGCTGCGTTTACTGTAAGAGATGAATATTTAAAGTGCTTTTTTATCTCATTAATTTAAGGAGGGATATACAGACAAGACTGATTCAGCATGGTATTAGGGCGTAAGAGTAGAGTCAATGTGTCCAGATCCAAGACGAGGCTCTGCGAGTCCTTGATAGGGCAAGACCATGTACAGTCTCTAGACAATGTTGTCCAGTGGAATTTTCTGGATAATGAAACTTTTCTATTCTGTAGAGTCTAATATGCTCTAGCCAAATGTGGCTGTTGAATACTAAGAATGTAGCTGGTACAATGGAGGAACTCAATTTCACAAATTTTCTTTCATATTAATTAAATTAAAGAGCCAAGGGTGGCCACTGGCTACCATATTAGTCAGTAGAGGTCTAACATCGTAACTGCAAAATTTTAAAAAACTTCTTTAAACAAATATCCCGAGTTATTCTTGTTCTCATTCAGAGGGCAAGAGTGATAAACATATCTTTATTAGAACAACAATACTTCATTCTTTAATACTTTCTTCTTCTTAAGCCCATAAGCACTGCTTGCAGGGGTAAATGGCGAAGCATATTAATCTGGCAGACAAAAGCATCGTCAGTATTGACATGTTACCATATCTGGCTGAAAATGTGTCTGTGTGTGTATGTGAGTGTGATTTCTCTCTGCAGAGATACACACATATCCTAATGTGTGGTTTGTGTAAACCAAACATCCAAGTTGTTGACCAAAATTTTTTTCACACAGCTTAATTGAAATTATGTAAGCCATGTGTTGTATTTTGCCAAAACTACTGGAAATGGGTCAGCTCGGCTGAAATTGGAGTTTTTCTTGGGGCTGTGTCAAGAAAGTCCTATAATCAAAGTGCTGTGCAAACATTCAAAGATGTTCACAGGCAGGGTGATAATCGTACTCACTTAGGGATCTATGCTGCCTTCAATACAGATGTGTAACCCCATTAACATTAATAGGACTTATGCTCACATATTGATGGAGAGTAAATCCCTAATTAGTAGTGAGAACTGTTATCACCCCCACTGTGATAATACCTCTGAAACATTTTAATGTCGTGGTGATAATAGGTGCATCTTTAATTTTTTTTAAACAATGCAAAAGTTAGCATACAATCAAGCATGAGATTTATGTACCTGTAACTACCACAGGTTAAAAAAAATTTTTTTTTAAACTAATGGAGTCTGGCCCTGATTCTGGTAAGAGCAGGTAGAGGAAGAGTTTTTTCTTTTTATTAACTTAGGAGGACGTGAATGTTTCTGTTACGCTAAGAAAAGAGTTGCTCGTTCTTTTTTCTACCCAGGATGGTAATTATTCTAACGAAGATTTGTGGAAGTTTTCAGCGAAGGGCTAATACCTTAAGCAGTGGCCTTTCATCCCTTTTAAAATTTAATATGTAAATAGGATATTCATCGGACATGGTTTGGCTCCTCTTGGTAATGGAAGGGACAGGGATTGAAGCAGGGAGCTTCCTGTCCACAGCAACGCGTTATTGATGAGCTGGCATTTGCCCTGTGGCCCTCCCAGAGGATTGCTTACATCTATTACTCACACACATCGATTGGTTAATTTGATAATTCTATCACCAATCGGCTGGTGTCTGACCTTTCACCATGGCAATGATGGCAGGCTCTTCATTTTTACATTGCAGACCAGTTAGATTGACCTTTCTGAGGAGAATGTCAAGGTATCCCTTGATCTTAACCTGTCACTATGTTTTTTAGAACCACACTGTCCCTTAACCTTGATTTATGGTATTTCAGCACGCGGGATATATATTTTGTTTGTTTTAAAAATTCGTGCTGAGCTGGGTTGATCTGAGGAAGGAGGCTTTACAGTGAAAGTTACATGCTTGCCACGTGAGTTTTGTGCTCGGAGACCATCAGCTGCTCTGTTTTGGTTTCTCTTTGTTTGTTTGTTTGTTTGTTTCATTTGACAAGTCAGTTGACACTTTCCCCGGGAAACTCCTCATCACCGTTTCGGCGGCAAATTGAAACAGAAGCCTGATTTTTGTGGTGTTTCCTGAACTTGCTTTCTTTTACCCCCTCACAAATTGATAAAACTGGGAAAACCTTCCCAAAATGCCTGCCCCAAATCAGGGGAAGGTAACGTGGTAAAGTTCTGTTCACATTCCTAGTTTTCGTTCTTTTTTTTTTTTTTTTTTTTTCTCCCTGTTCCTAATTTATACTCTTGCCAGAGCAAAGAAATTGTCTTGTCTACGAGCTGTTCCTTGGGGAGCAATACAAGGGCATCACTGTGTGACTCTGAAACCGTAGATTTGCTTTTCAGTTCAACTGGAGGCAGAATGAAAGGGAACTTTCTCACCGGTCTTTCCATGTGTGTTTGGACACTCATACGTTGTGTACATGGAGACACATGTATGCTTGTTCAGGCGTGCTCCATGTTACCTCAGCCTGCTGTGAGAGGCGAGTGGAGAGATGGTATATAATTAAGGCTCTGTCATTATCTAGCTGAAAATAGAGGGAGGAGCTAGCCCCTTTGCTTCCCTGTGACTAAAAACCAGCCAAACCAATTTCACTAAAATTTAGTAAAATAAAAACTGTGCTCCCAGGATGAGAAGTTGCATGCCAAATTTCAGCCTGAAGCGAATTTAAATGGCTGAGTTATAAACCTTTCATAAAGGATGTTTTGTCACTCACTAAAGATAAAAAGGCTCCTTTTTTGAAAAGGAAATTATCTAGGCACATAGTCTTTAGCGGGGATTGTTGCCATTTATTTAAAGAAAACACAATTTTAAATGACTGGGTTTTTGAGGACTGAAAGCAGCAACTGTGTCTGAGCAGTAATTATGTTTCATAATTTTGTTTAGCAAGTATTACATATTATATGAATAGCATCATCGTAAAAATGATTAGCATTCATACTATGCAAAATTCTGCATATTAAGAGCTCCACAGTAGTGTCCTACATACAATACATTGTAATGGCTCCAAATTATGTTGTGTCAGTCAGAGCACTCCGTTCCTGTGGCCCGCCTTGGGGCCCCGCTCGGTGCCACAGCTAAGACCAGCCCTCCGCTTCCCCCCAGCAGGAGGAGACCAGCATACTTCCCATACAGCCTTAGAGAAACTCCACAAGCTGAAGTAACCATCTCATCCCTGATGTTTCTGTTTCTGTGTATTCTGCAAGCCTAGAAAAATACCCCTTAGTCCAGCCCCGTCCCTTCGTCCAGGAGCCTGTGGTGCGGGGGCCTGAAACCACAAAGCAGATGACCCCTGGGGGATGATGGAGCTTGTTCACTGTGCTCTTTCCACCTTGACTCTTGTGTTTGAAACCTCAGTGCTTCAAAACATTTTCCCAGCTTGGGAATCAGGCCGTGAAGCTAGACCACTGAGATTTCAGCCCAGGAGACCCACACAAGTCAGGAATGGGACCAGGCTCAGATCTGTACCTACAGGGACCCGTCTCTCGGGTCTGAGAGATGCGGAGTTTCAAGGGTCACGAACATACCCACGCAGTAAAAGCTATTTTTAGTGCTACTGCTGTAGTTTAAAAACTTGAGTCATTCATTCTGTTTTCGTAATTTGTTTTTCACAGTGAACAACATTCCTTATAAAGTCAAAAAATTAATGTCATGGTGTGTGACCATCTACGTAGTAAAACTTACCTAGAAATTTAACTTCCCCCAAAAAATATTACCGAAAAAAATACCGTGTCCAGGCTTGATGTTTTGTTTTGTTTTCCAGAATCAGACCTCAGAGACTTTAAATACTTTCTCTGTTTGATTGCATAAATGGGGCCCCAGGAAAGATAGAAAAGTACCTTTGAAAGCTGTTAGTACACTAACCTTCTTTTACAAATGCCCTCAAAATCCTGGAGGGTGAATTTCAAGCTTTGACCATTCTTAAAAACAAAGAGGGAGAGGATACCATAAGTCTAGACTCCAAATTTTCCCACAGTGCTTAAAGGTACGTGTGGCTTCATTCCATCACCTCAACCAACTGGAAAAGAGCAGAATAGTCTGAGATCACTCGGAAGCAACAGCACAACTTAAGGTCTGATAAATCCTTAGTAACTCTGCCCTGACTGCCACACGAAGCTATGTCAGCATGTTTTTGATCTAAGTGTGCCTCTCGATTAGCTTAAATCTGGCATTTACTCATGGGGCAGGAGTGTTAACCAGGTGAAATGGAGACCTTTTAATCTGTTATTGGTAATGCACATCCATCCAATATTAGTAGCAATATTTGCAAGCCAGCCAATGCCCCACACGCTCAAACAGGCCCATCCCTCTGTTGTCTGGAGGCTTTCTCCTTTCTTTTCATTTCCTAGTACTTCCAATAGTTTTATCTCTGGCAGGCTTCTTCCATAGAGGCGTAAGAAGAATGCCTGTTCTATGTTTCTTTTTCTCCTCTGCCCATCCCAAGTCTCTGTTTTGCTTGTCTTGGGGAGTCTAAATTAGAAGAAAGTAAAGAATCGAGGGTTCGTTGCATTTCTCTTATATTCTCCCCATTGTCACTGCCCTCCCTCACTGTTTCTCATGAAACTCTCTTCAGGGTCATAAGTACAATGTAGAAGGCAAAAACAAAAAGGGTCATACGTCCACATGATTATTCTACGGAGAAAGAGAGTTTGGGGAAGGTGGCTAACAATTTGGCGGCCAGAAGTCACTTGAGCCATCCATAGCTCATCCATAGTCGGAGTTTAAGAAATGCAGTACCACCTAGGGGAGGTTTAGCTGAAAGTCTAGAAAGCAGGTGGAAGAAAAGGCTATTAAGAATCCCAGGTAGAGGCAGTTTAATTTGAAGCTCAAGTATCTCTGCAAATTTCATGTAAGCTACATTTATTGTAGGTTTCTATGTTCTGAGAAGAGGACGCTGGTGTCAGGTGAGAACTTTCCCTGGTTTTCCACCTCCAATCAGTTGCAGCTGACCCATTCAGAGGTTGGCAGAGAGGAGCCAAGCACAGCTGTCATTTCATACGAGGGTGACCTGAATGATTGGGGCTAGTGGAAGGTATTAGTCTATGGGGTCCTTGTCTGAAACCAAGTTGTCATTTTCACTTCCACGGAGAGAAGAGTAGAGAGACTATGGCCTGACTCATAGAAATCCTATGCAAACTTCTTTAGGTGGGATTCTTGTCTGTCCTGTTTTCTCCATTCGCTTTTTAAAATCAAATCCATTTGTGAGCTCTGACTTTTCAAGACAGAACCATGTGGGATCATTGCAAGTAGAATTTGTTGGGTTGCTTTTTTTGTTTGATTTATAAAATATGATCTCCAAGCACATTTAAGTGGTCATCTAAACTAGGTTGAATGTAAGCCTTGAAAAGGGAAAGCTAGCAGGCCAGTGTTAAGAGGCAAGGGCTATCACCAGCTGCTTGACCCAAGAATACTAAACAGATAAATGAGAACGATGTGAATTCTCTCACAGGATTAGAATATGCTTCCTTATTGATAGGAACAATTTATAAAATAAATAGTTTAGATGATATGTATTTTTAAAAATGTTGATGTTCAAAATGCTATCTTTTTCTTTATTTCAAGAGAAATTACTTTTGTGATTCTACTATTTAATGTTAGCTACTAGAAGACATATCAATATATAATTTTCTATCTCCTTAAAAATAAATTCTTACAGAACTGATGTAAATGGAAGGTAAACATCCCCATCTGTTTATCCTCTGTATTAGGGACTGTTTTAATGAAGATTTTAATGAAGATTTGCTTTATATGGAGAAACAAAAAGTGAAACAGAGTGAATCTGTAGATGAAAGTTAATGGTAAAAGAAACACTATCCCTCTTAATAGTGCAGCCTGAAAGGTCAGCTCAGTAATATGTATTTTGCATAATATGTAAATAACTTGATTTATTGTCAATGAAGGGCAATAGTATTAAAGGTGAATTAGAAATCCAAGGCCATTCCTTTCCTTAAAAGATAGCTTTTTCTTAAAATGTAATAATAAGTCCTAGGAAACATTGACAGCTCTCCTTTACAACAACAACAAAAGAGCACACGACAACCTCCTTGTCAACATTCTCTCCTTTTTCCTCTCATCAGGATTTTTGAATGTAATCTTTCAGATTTCTGTTTCTTTTTTTGCATTGGTCTCCTCCCTGGGATCCATGTTTCTTTAGGCTCGGAGAGCATCTGTTGGGTCTATTTCAGGTTCATGACTAGGGTGTTAATGGTCCTGAGCCTTTTCTGACCCTCAGGAGCCTGCGTAGCCCACAGCAGCTCGACGGGGAACAGCACACTCTCTGAAGCCCTTATTTAAGGGATCTGGGTGTCGATTTCTGATTTCTGTGTTGGACTTTGATGTGTTTGGTGTCACAGTCTCTAGAATTTGCATGTCCCAAAACAGGGAGGTAACTGCCCTGGGAACATTCTGTGGAGCATATTTATATATTAAATAATAAGTGAATCATTATTCAGGGAAGGGACCAAGTGAGTAAACCCTCTAATGAGCAGCAGTATCATTATTTCATCTAATTCATCCAATTGTTCCCCATCCAAAAATTAATTTCAAGCCATGAGGGTAATATAAGAAAATAAAATACTATTTATAGGTTCCCAAATCTGTACTAGCATTAAAAATTATCTTTGCACTTACTCTAATACCACAAGTTCAATAGACTAAAAAGTCTATTAAATTAAAGGCACCTGGCAGATGGGGGTAGTGGGAATACTGGGGTGATACTCCCCCAAAGAACCTCTTTGTGTTTTTCTTTTGCTTTCTTTCTATCTGTGTCTAACTCTAGTTCAAACGTATCCCCTCCCCCCCCCTTTTTTTTTAACTCTTTGACTTTCTCCTCCCCTTTTATTCTTTACCTTTTTCAGTGAAGGATCTTTACCTTCTGTCAGATTGCTGGCACTCAAATCTAGCTTTGCTAATCTGGGTTGCTCCTATCCAAAACAGAATTCTTGTCCTGCCCCTGCTCTAGAGAACTCTGTTCTGACCAGACTTCTCCCTTCAAGACAACTCCGTTCACTTCTGAAGTCGTTTAATTTCATCTTTGATTTCGTACGTTTTCTTTCTCTTTCCAAAATAGGATGATTGCAAAGCCAAATTCTGTCCTTGTTTTTCAGAGCACTCCCTAAAAATAGACTCTCTCTATATACCTCTTCTTATCCCTGTTAGCAAATAAATAGTTTTATTTTGCTTTCTCAACAGTATCTTCTGCCACTCTTTACTGGCTGTGCTATCTCCAAACCTCTGTCCTTAAATGTTCATAGTATCATGTAGTGAAACCCTTTCTCTCTGTCTCCTTTTTCTTTCAGTCCTAGCCTAATAGCTTACTGTAAGGTGAACCTTCCCACCCAAAAAAGCAGACTGAGCCACCAATCTGGGGTCTTGATTGTACTAAGAACATCTCATCCAGGAATTATGCAAACTTCCAGGACTTTGCAGAGTCTAACATACTCTAAACTCAGCTACTCACAAGGCAGCTACACTATCTACATTCTCTTTGTCACCATCTTCTTCATGAGCTACAATTCAGGCAATCACTTCAACAAATAATATGCACCAAGCTCTCTCAAGATTTTATTTTTTGTGTGAAATTTCCACAGTTATCAGTGTATAACCAGGAATACACATAATGGCAGGAAAGAATGCTAATGCAAAACCAAAAGGCGTTGCCTTTGTCCCTGTAAGAAACAGGGAAGGCATCAACTAGGCTATATAACAATGTTGACAATTACAACAATAATTACAATAATATCTATACTATATAATGCACATGATATAACACTATAATAATAGCCACAGATACTGTGAACGGCCTAAGTTTCCATGCCAGTTGAACCACTTAATAACTCAGACATAAGATACTTATTCTTACAACGAAGATAATAATGCTCATGCCGTAGAACTGTTTCAGGGATTGGAGAAAATATATAAAGATCATTGGGGCATGTTGTAGTTGCTCACTAAATGATTAAAAAAAAAAAGGAAATAAAAAGACCCAAATTGATAGGATAAAATGATACCTTTGGATCCCATGGTTCTAGCCTATTTAGTCTAACCCATTGAAATAGAGCTTCCATAGGCCATGTTGTTCTATTTCTTTCTCCTTTGTTAAAAGAGGACATGACAATGGGGAAGAGACTAATATCCTTATATGAAGATTATTGAGCCTCACTGAAAATGTGGTTCTTGAAAAAATATAGGTTTCAAAGAACCTGATGGGAAATTTTGCTTGACACATGGGAAAAACTGACCCCTGTCAGAAAAAGTGAAAAGAAAGCTGAAAGAGGGAATTATTCGTACTGAAACTTTTTCCAGGTCTGCTTTGTTCATCTTTTTTCTTTACTTTTTATTTTCTCTTTCTAGAGAACTTATAAGGAAACATTCATGACATAATAAGGAAGGTCTGCTTGTTCTATTGTAAGCCAATTGAGGACAAGAACACCTCAACATTTTTGTCCAATGCATAATAGTATTACCTAGATATTGTTACCTAGATATCATTCCAAGCTTGCAAAAAGAAATCTCAGTCCAAAACTATAATTGCTGATACCCATACCACTTAAGGTATGGACCATTGCTTCCAAAAATTTCTATGCAAAAAGTATGGAAAAGCTTAATGATGCTAATGCCTAAGGTCTCATCTTTTTGGGGGAGTGAGCTGAGCTACCAGTGGATCTTGAGTCCCATGCTTGATCATAAATGAAATCCCAATTATATATAGAATGGATTGAGCAGCCTGCCATCTTGAATTCCTCTGTGAACTGACTTATACTGTGAGGCCTTTTTTTCTTATGTTGTGTGTTATTGTGTTTGGCAGAAGATTTTTATATTGTATGTGCTTTGAAAACTTCACAAATACGATAGAATATGTAATGCATTTACAAAACTACCAACAATAAAAGCTGGCATGAGCTTTAAGAAATGTGATTCCCAAGACTTTTATATTTCTAATCATATGCAGAACAAACTGGTTTACTTAGCCTCCTTGGCATATGGGATGGAAATTCTTTAACAGTCCCTGTGTGGCATTTAAAATTGGCTGTCCATTTTAAAGGGTAATAGCCCCATTGCAAGAGAACCAAATGAATTAAATTGTTAGATTTGAGGATCCTGTGAATTCATACTGTTTTTTCAAAATTGCATCCTTAAGTGCTAATTTAAGCAAATATTTATTGAACACCTACTATGTGTTGGCACTTTTTCTGGGCATCAGAGAAACAATAGGAAGCAAAACAAACATGACCCCAGCAGTATCAGTGGTTATCCACTTTGGAGGAGTCACAGGCAAGTAACTAAGCGCTTATAATTAGTGTTATAACAGTGGAAGACCAGCTTGCCATGGGATCCTTTGAGAAGAACACCCAACCACCCAGGCTTGCAAGGAAGCTGACAGCAACAGGGACAGATTGGACTTAGGCAGAAGAAGTGGTGAGAGGGAAGCTAGCCAGTAATTTGTTGTCTCTCCAAAATAAATCTTTTAGACAAATATTTGCCTTCAAGGCTTTCAATATACATCGTGGAAGTTTAGTGAGAATATTGAGTTAATGTGCATAAGCAGTTACTCAGGTATCATGATCAGAGCATTGTCAGTATTTTTGATAAAATATTATTAATAACAATAATACCTATCAACCAGTAAAATATTGACTCTAGAGAATTAATATATTTTAACATCTATAATTTAAATTTGTAGCTCTGTATAGACATTATAGTCACATAGTAGGTCCTAAACTGATCTTGGCTGAATGTTTAATGGGAGGAAGTGGAGAAACCTTGTATGCTATCTGGGGGAAAAAAAACACGAAGTTTCTGCCTTCCAACTTTAGCAATATCTGTTGCGATCCCCTACAGACAGGCTCCTCAGAAAGTTTGAAGAAAGCCTGCTTGCTAGCAATTCGCCACGGTAAAATAACATATGAGTTATTAAAATGTCTTTCAGCAGAACTGGGATTAATTTCCATATCCCTCAGGAGCCCATCTGTACTCCCTTACCACAAGAGTGGAGTTTTTGGTGGGTGGGTTAAGAATTAGTTACCAAAAACTGAATTCAGAATAATTGAGCCATGCTCAAGTCAACCAGATTTGTCTTGTTTATTTGTTTCAAACAGGAAGGAACAGGTTTTTCCAAATCAGGAAATTTGAATCTCCTTACTGTCAAAGAGGCAATGGTGAGCACAGACACAGTGGCTTTCAAGTAACTTGATGTCCAATGGCTTCCGAGGTTCTTCATGATTAACCTGTACTGCGCAGGTTGCCTCTCTGACTTTATTTCCCGCCACCTTCTCCTTCGTCTGCTTCCTCTGGCTCACCGACCTTCTTGCTGTTTGAACGTACCAAGCTCACCTTCCTTCAGGATTTGATATTACCATTTTCAGGATCCTCCACCACCACGTCCATGTGCTCTTTCTTCTTTGAATGCTCTGATCACATGGCATCTTGTAAGAAGCTTTCCCTGGCCATCCAATTTAAAGAGCAGCCCAGCCCCGCCCCTTACCCTGCTGCCCTACTACTCCCTATCTTCCTCCTTACTAGACTTTATTTTTCACCATTACCATCATGGTCACTGGAAATACTACATATTTATTTATTGTCTGTCTCTCCAAGCCAGATACAAGCTTTGTAAGGACAAGGAATTTGCCCTTATTATTTGTTGCTCTGTCCCCTGATTCTAAAACACAGTCTGTGGGCACATCAGAGGTGTTCAGTAAATATCTGTTGAATGAGTGATTGTTAATTGCACAGGAGACATCTTTTCATAAAGGTCTATACATATGACCTATACATAAAGGTCTATATATATATCATATATACATATGACTTTCTGCAACCTACATGCAATGCTAAACACGAGTAAAAGCAATTTAGAAGGAAGCCTTAAGGGGCGCCTGGATGGCCCGGTCAGTTAAACGTCTGCCTTCGGCTCAGGTCATGATCTCAGGGTCCTGGGATGCAGTCCCACATTGGGCTCCCTGCTCAGCAGGGAGCCTGCTTCTCCATCTCCATCTGCCTGTTGCTCCCCTTGCCTCTACTCTGTCTCTCTCTCTCTGTCAAATAAATAAATAAATAAAATCTTGAGGGGGAAAAAAAAGAAGATGGAAGCATTCCAAGGAAGATTTCTTATATTTCACAATTAAATACATGACTTGGGCTTGTCTGCTAGTTTCTGTAGTACCAAACACTCTTCACTAACTGTTAATAAACAACATGCTGGTTATAACATCACAGATTGACATTTGTCCATACCAACTATCTTCTACTAAATAAATCTATAGATTTTGTGTGAATATCACTAGAGGTTACATTCATGGACAACATCAGTGTATGGTAGGCTTCCAGAAGCCACAGGTATGATCCACCTAACCCTTTATCTCATGATCGTAATAATCACCAAATGTTTGCTGACTGTCACAAGGAGGGAAAGCTCAGGTCTCATTGGGTTAGTGTATACGGACACAATTTCTACTCTATTCCCCCATACTTGATGCGGAAACTGTGTTTTATATTTCCTTTTTCTTCACACCCCACAAGTTCATATTTCTTGAGTTGTTGGCTTTGGAAAGTTTCTCCCATTCCATGGTGAACTTTCTCGAGGTCATCGCTGAGGATTTTGAACCCAGCTGTTTGCTTTTATATTCTCATCAGGCCAAAGGATATCAACAATAAACCCAGAGTGGAAAAAAAATTATTTTGCTCTGTGAGAAATTATATAAAAAAGCCATTTCTGCCTCAGTACCTGAGTTGCTGTGGGTCTAATGTTCATTAGGGACTATGGTGTTCATTTTAGGGAATTTGAGTTTGTTGATCACCCCACCCTCACTCAAAGATGGAAGGATAATTCTGGTGTGTTTGGGATGTTAGCCCAGATGGAGAATATAAGGACAGAGTACAATCATTGGTTACTACAGAGAAGTTAATAAAGGGAAAATGTCATGTCCGAGAATTTGCTGCTGCTTGTTTTCCTTTATGTTTCTGGTAGCATCTATTCATGATCAAATAGAAAGGAATACCTTAGACTGCCATCTTGTGTGGGAATTAAAAGAACTAGACATTGAAATAAGTATAATAGACCTTGAGAATTTATGTTTATTCATTCTAGGCCAGTGGAACCTGCCTAATACTCTCCGTGTTTTTGATCTTAAAGACGGCCACTCCCTCCTCTTACTCTGTTCACTGAATTGTCACAGTGTGGTTTCTTCTGAAGCACAGTCAGATTATTCTATCATCTAATCAGTAGTAAGAGGCTTTGAAAGTTTTCATCTTCATTTGTGGTTCCCATTCAATTCTGACTAATTCTCCCCTCATTCTGGAATATGCCCCAACCATAAAATATGCAGTTTCTTCCCGGTCTTACAGGGTGCCAATGATCTTGTTCTGTTTGCAAATTTTTTATTTGTTTGCTTTCTTTTTTGAGGGAATATCAAGATTTACTTCAAGATAGGTAATTTTTCTATGACTATGTTCTTCTCTTTGGCTCCTTGTTTTGAGTCCAGACTTTGTACTTTCTCTGTACTTATTCTTGGTGCAAATGCACATATGCACACTTTTCGGGTTGTCATAGATAATTGGTTTCCATCTTTGGGATGTGTGCATGCACACATGTGTCGAGATCTCTGTCATTTTTAAGATTGACCACCATTCCCTTACTCCCTTATGGCCCTCAGGACTCTGAGAGGCTGCAGTTGCTTGCCAAGGGACTCTTCCATGAGTGTTCAGCTTGCCCTGGAAAAGTTTGCTAAGATTTCATTCAACCTCCTAGCCGCCGTAAGATATAGTGTTGTCGTTGTTCCTTCAGGACAGAGCAGCCTGCATTTAGGTTTTCAGGTTTCCCATGCTATGGCAAAACCAGTAGAGAAAGCTTTGCACCCCAAAGAAGCAGAATAAAATTTACAAGCCATTCACTTGAGCAAAAGAACAAGCTTCACACACAGTGCTTGCTATTTAATTCAGAACCAAATCATGGCTGTCCTTATGATTATCTGACAAATCATCACTTCCAGATGCATTACCAAATGCCTACAGAGCTGAGGCCTGGGTTCCCCAGAAGGAGAAATAAGTAAAGTGATGCCTTAAAAGGGTCATAGGGTTATAATGAGTAAGAGAGGCAAGTTTAGGGAGGGATAGTCAGTCAAAGCCAAGTTTATTCAACATGCTATTGTTTTATACTGTGTAAATCCAGAAATCTCCAGAAAGTATTCTTCCCTTCCCCTGAAAAGTGCAAACAACTCCAAGGCAAATTCTCAGTGTTCAGGATGCCAGTATGTACACACACACACACACACACACACACACACACACTCACACACACACACAGAAGGAACTGGTTGGCCACAGGCCTCCATTATCCTCTAAGGGGCTCAGTAAATGGAGAGGCTGCTTAAAGCCATGAGGTGGGCAGGGGTGTAACATTCTTACTGCCCAAGTGAGAGCAGATATGAACCTTTTAAGGTATATTTTATTGTTTTCATGACCCACACAATTTCCTAGGCTTCCCTTGACTATGAGCAGCTGCAAGAAGAAAACGTCCCTACCTCCATGGGGCCTGAGGACTCAGAGAGCCTGGGAATCTAAAAGCGCAGTCATCTTTGTGGCAAGGCTCACCCCCTCTCCTCCCTGGACACCTACCTCTTGTCAGGCCCCAGGCAGTCAGGCCCTTCACAGTCCCTCCAACCACAGTCCCACCTGTGGGAAGGTGGCATTTTACTGATGAAGAGGCCAGCGGCCTGTTTGTTCTTCTCAAGAAAGTGTGGCTCAGTTAAGCCTTGAAAGGTTATTTGACCTTATTTTTAACTACGACTATGTCCTACATGTGTGTGGAAGGATTCAGAATCCCAGGGAGCTGCTGTTACTGGCATTATTTGTGTGTTGGACTCGAGTCTTGATCATAGGTTGCATCATGTTATCTCTTGGCAAATCAACTTGCGTTCCTGACTCCTTTGTTTTTCTTTAACTCATTGTATCTGGATGTGTAGTTTCCCCTTGCAGAGTATAAACCCCTCAAGGGCAAGAAGATAAGACAGTCTAAGAACTGTGAGGGACTGGACTGACCGTTTGGCTTACCCTCTTCCTTCCTCACGGGTTCCATTTTACAAACAAAAAAGCCGAGGTACCCAGAGACATTAACAGACTTGCCCCGATCTGACCGTTAGTTGGTGGCAGACAGAAGTAAGGCCTGGATCTTAATTTTAATCTCAGTATCCTCTGCAATTCTCTATTCTAGTTCCTGCCTATATGGAAATGACCACCATATAAAGAAGTGCTTGACTGGGTGGGTTTTGCAGTCAGGAGCCTGAGGCCAGGATGGCTGCAGGTGGAGAGGACCCTCGGTCACGGCCACCCGGAGGAGGAGGCAGGGCCTCACCTAATGAAACAGGCACTTGGAAGGGAGGAGTGGCAGTTCATTTCACTGGTCTTCCATACCCTAGCAAGATGACTGAACTAATGTCAGGAGTCCTTCCTTAGCCATGTACTGAGGGCCAGACTTGCCCCAGGTCCCCAGGACTCCCTGTGACTGTGAGACAGAGTTTAGAAGAACCTCTTGGGCATATGGTTAGGACTGTCCAGTGGAGGCCCTTTTGTGCCAAATTCAACTTACAAAGAGTTGTTGTGATTTCTGAGTTGGCCTTGTGTATTTATTTTTAAATGGAAAACATAGCCTAAAATCTAAGGTCTACTCTCCAGAGCTTTTATATCCTGAACCTATGTGCATGCACACTTCTTCCCCACCCCCCTCCCCGGCACACCCCGGGATAATAAAAATCAGAAAGGTCTGCCAAAGAGAGAGCGCTCTCAGGACATGCTCCTCCATAAGAGCTTTGCAATTTCCAGCACGACCCAGAGCAGCACGATGTGGCATGCGGTTGGAAAAGCAGTTTGTTCTCTGCTAATGATGGCTGTGGATTCTGAAACGAAGCACAGCAGGTGGGACAGTGGTACTCAATTTTCAGAATCTGTGCCCTAAAACGTGTTTGCTTAAACCTTGCCTCCACCACCCTTTAGGGGCCTCTGCATCCATCAAAACCAGACCCCAGGAAAGGGATTCGGGGCTTCTATTTCTGACTGACGTTTTCACAATCGCCTCTGCAATTCAGAGATTGTTCTGGAAAGTTCGGTGGCCAAAAGTTTCCTCCTTCTCCCCAGAGCCATAAATTAAATCACTTCCAGTTCCTGGAGGGGAGCAGGAAGCGGGGGGTGGCTTTGCCCAGGTAACAACCCTAACTTTGAAAAGGGCAGGCAGTGCCTCATAGCCGTGACTAACTGCATGATGTCATAGGAATTCATTTTCTGGAAATAATACACGGATACGGTGTAAATAATGTTATTGTCTGGTTCTGAAAGCCCCAAGTAAGGCAAGAGGAGTTTGCGTTTTCTGTGTGTTAGGAGATTTTGATCTTTTCAGGTTAAGTGTATATAGGATTCTTCGCTGGACTCTGTCTAGCCTGGGCTTGCTGGGGAATTCCCACTTGTCCTCTCTGAGGTGAACGTGGGTGTATGATGGTTAGGTTTGTTAATAAGGTATTTAGAAAATGATAAGGCAAAGGCGGACCCTCATACAATCAGTTGATGGTTTGTGTGCCCTTTATCAATGTGTAAAATACCCATTTTTACCCCCTGTTCTGTTTTTGGCGGTCACTTAGGCATGAGGGAGAGGGATGAATGAGTTCTAAGCTCTCACCTAAACACTTTCTTAGGTGAGATACTTCCAACAGTTCTGAGGGGTTTTGTGTTGTTTTGTTTTTTGTGACAGTGCTGAGTGTGTGATTTACCAGGAATTCTGCATTTTATATTTCCTTCCTTTTGTGAGGTTATTTTTCCTCAGAAAGAAAGTATTCCCACCATTCAGGGCTCCTGAGTGGGGGGAAACCCCCCTGAGAGCTGTATCTCCCAGGGGAGAAGGAGACAGTACAATTGCGAATTCAACAGACTTTACCAAGAAGCATCAGGCTCTTCAAATCCAATACATTATCTTTCCACATAATTCAATCACCTGTTATTTTATTGCTTTGTTTGATTTGATCAAAACTGTAGCAACCAAATCATTTGTATTGTAAATTACACAACTTCCTGTTTTTATTCCCATCACTTTTGTCCCTTTTGGCGTGTTGCACTGTGTAATTTAATTACAAACTATTTTAGAAAAATTGAAGTTTAATCAATAAGAAAAAGGTCAGATTTCTAAAGTAGATCAAAGGATATAAAATACCACAAAAATCCCTATTTGAAAAAGTGCATTTGGTGACATTTTTGGCATAAGTCTTGGGTGTGCGGTCCTACCGTCTTTTGTGGTTAGACAGAAATGGCCACCAGTTCCTTGTGCATTAACAACAACAACAAAAAAATTGTGATGGATAAAGACTTGATTAAAACGAACAGAATCCTGCTCACCGGTAGCCAGTGAAATCTGCCAAGAATGCTAGAGGAAATAAATGGAGCTCCTGAACTGAGGAAGGGTCGAAAAGATGGAGGCATGCTTTGGTAGCAAGCCTACTCATTCTTGCAGGAAAAGAACTAAAATTTTTCCTGTAGGGGGTTCGCCATGATAGCAGGCATTTTTGCTCCTGGAGTATTCTAATTCTGTGCCTCTCACATGTTAGCATGCATCAGCCACCTAGAGGGCTTGTTAAAACCCAATTACTGGCTTTTACTGAAATTCTGATTCTGTCATATCTGGGATGTGGCTGGTCAAGCGTCCAGTTTCCACTCAGGCTGCTGGTCTACCCAGCATGAGCTGAATAGCATCATTCCATGGAGGGATTCATTTTTAACACATCTTCCCCTGGCTTCTTAGTCCCTCTCATTACCACTGTGATGGAAAGGATGTTTCTGTAATAAGTGAGCAACGTAAGCTTGAAGAAAAACTGGGCTGAAAATTTTTAGTCTTCTTTTCTATGTTAACTTGGGCCTTCTTTGTTTTCAGTGTTTTTCATACCATACTAATTTTAATTTTGGATTTAAGCTGGTTGGCTCTGTGAGTTGTAAACAGTTTTTGACATCCACTTGGTAAAGCATCTCTTTCCCAGCAAGGAGAGTATAGTCTGCGACACGGTGCGTTGCTTTCCTGCCAATGCACCAAAGTAAAGAAATCCATTCAACACCCTAGAAAAGTTTTGTAGGACTCCACAGTTCCTGCTTTGATCTGAAACGAGATGAAGCTGACATTAGTCATGTATTTTACTTTAGACAGCTACTTCCAGATTTGTCGGATCAAAATATCTTATAAATGACTCAAATGTTATAACAAATGGTTCAAGCCTCATGGCATTTGTGGAAAACAATTTAATGGGGTCCCTGAGCAGCTACGGGATAAAGAAATTTGAGTTATGAACTCTAGCAGCATTTTGATGTGGGGATTTCATTCTGGTGTGTCCCTGTGTGTGCTAAGAAGTATTTCTCTCTCCATTGGAGAACTTCTGGTTTCTTCTGTGGCAAGGTCAAAAACAGCCTACGTTTTTCTATAGCTAGGCAAGGAATTTACTTCTCATATATGTGAAATTAGTATGTAGAGATTTAGATACTTTTATAGAATTATAAAGATGGAACCAGCCTTAAAGAATATCACATGGAATGTCTTTATTTTACAGAAGGGGAAAAAAATCCACTCCAGGGTTCTTTATATAACCAAAATTTTTTTGAATGTTATTTCCTTTTTTTTTTTTTTTTTTTTTTTGGTGTTTTTGTGTTTTTTTTAAATAATTTTTTATTTTTTTATTACCACATAATGTATTATTAGCCCCAGGGGTACAGGTCTGTGAATTGTCAGGCTTACACACCTCCCAGCACTCACCATAGCACATACCCTCCCCAGTGTCCATAACCCAACCACCCTATCCCTCCCCCCTCCCCCCAGCAACCCTCAGTTTGTTTTGTGAAATTAAGAGTCTCTTATGGTTTGTCTCCCTTTCAATCACATCTTGCTTCATTTATTCCTTTCCTATCCCCAAACCCCCCACATTGCCTCTCAACTTCCTCATATCAGGGAGATCATATGATAATTGTCTTTCTCTGATTGACTTATTTCGCTCAGCATAATACCCTCTAGTTCCATCCACGTTGTGGCAAATGGCAAGATTTCATTTCTTTTGATGACTGTGTAGTACTGAATGTTATTTCTAATTTTAGATGGCTTTGAAAATTAATTTCAAGGTAGATTCTTAATGAAGAAAGAGTTGTTACCCCAGTGTGTTTGTAATTCTGATGTTTTCTCCAGCACAAAGAAGGTTTAGCTTCAGTTAAATGGGCAGAAAGCCAGTCTCCCTAGCACAACTGTCTTTCTATTTGGTCAGTGGTAGATCTTTGAGGAGGAATTAAGCTTCATTCACTCACTGGCAGAAGGATTATAAGGCACCCAGCTCCCTAGTGCCTAGACTAGGCTAGGATACTTGTCACCAGATTTAACATGAAATTGCAGAATACTTTTCACTTTGATATTTGTGAGCTAAGATCATGAGACGCTAGAATTGTTCAAATTCTAATGCGTTCCTAGTGAACAATACACACGGAACTATCTGTGGTATCCTACTTGCCAACAAATTAGGGCTCTATTATAAGGTAGTCAAACTAACATAACAACACAATAATAAAAGCTATTGTTTCTTAAATACTTACATGCCAGGCACTGTACTAAGCACATGGCTTGATTTGTCCTCTTTTAATGATCACAACGGTCCTATGAGTGCAATAGGCATTGGTACTATAATTGCATAATGCTATTAGTACTATTATCACCCTCTTTCTGCAGATGAAGAACTGTAGCTTCTAAGGTCAAGAAACTTGCCCAACTTTACACAGCTAAGAGTGGCAAAGCCAGGATTAAAAACCAGGTCTTTTCCATCACTGCGGTCTGTCCTATTTCCACTAAACTCTGCTGCCTTCCCAGGGAGTAGGGAAGATTATGTTCTTAAGAATGAAGAGTTGAGTACAGATTTAAGCTGAATGGGCAAGTGGCTCTTTCCTTCTTGTCTCCTAGCATCTGCTCCAGACAAAGAAAAGGCTCACATCCTGGATTTTTACAGGACTTGCTATGAGAAGTCACTCTTTTCTTTTTCCTAGCCACAGTGAATAAGGGAAAAAAGGATTGGGAGGGGGTGGAGTGGGTTGAACCAGTTGGAGGAGAAGTCCTACATGCCCAGGCTTGAAGAAAAGCAAGTATCCTAGGCTTAAGAGTAATTGTTTAAGAATTCTTCATTCTAATAAATTCATATCCACAGGGGGCCGGTTTGAGATATGATTAGGTCACAAGTGAAATGAGTTTGGTGGTCTCAGCATAATCCCCATTGGATGTTAGTTCACTCACACGATGGCCTACAGTTTTGTCCATGTCTGCATTATTGTCTGCTGCTACTCAGGAGATACTCAGAATTGAATTAACAAGGGGCTTCATGTCAGCCAAAAGGTGTGCGGAGGGAACCTCGGGAGAAGGAAGAGTGCCTTGTCAACGGAGCTGTGTGTAGAAAAGGCTGCTTTTTCCTCACCTCTCTGTAAATTCAACCTCCTGTCCCTCTCAAGTAGATCAACAGTGTACTCTCCAAGTTTCCAGACTCTCAGCTGAGTGAGGTGATCAGAGTCATAGATAAGGGCTGTGATCGTTGTACCTGCTTCACAATTAAACTGATTTGGATGTATGAACTTCACTGAGAATATTTTAGTGCTCAGAAGGGTCATGTCACCTCCTTCATGAATAGTCTCCCCTTAAAAAGGCTTAAGTGAACTGATTAGGAAATCAAATCTCCTGAGAAGTTAAAAATAAGTTACTTTACCTCACCTCATTAAGAAAGTTCCACAAAATTTAATAAATTAAATTTGAAAATATAACATGAAATAAAGCTCTTTCACGTGACAAAAAGGCCTTACTGTACCTTCCTCTGAAAACTTGCCAGCTATCCTCAGAACCTTGAAGACTGAACTGACGTACCTGTGATTATTTAATTATATGATTATTATAAACTACTGGATAAATTACCCATTAAAGTCATTTTTAATCCAATTAAGATCATGACAGTTCTAGTTGACTCAATTCACTTTCCTAAATCATCTGTAGAAAACACTGTAGGATAGATTAAGTGCCCTATAGTTACATCTTTTGTACAATATTTTAGAGCTAAAAGTGACTTCCTATTTAGTCCAGTCTCATTTTATAAAAAGGAAATTCAAATGCAGAGATCTTGACTTGCCCAAGGTTACACAGCTGATCAGTGACAAAGACACTGATCTCTTCATTTTTCATTTAGTTCTGGTATCATTGGGCCAATTATTCTCATATTTTTTCAGCTGTCACGTGTGTGTGTGTGCGCGCGCACGCATGTAGACACACACACACATACACACACACACACACACACACATGTAAGATAGCTGCTGCCATGCTCACCACATACTCCTGGGTTATATCTCAGGTTGGATACAATTCCCTGCACTCTGGAAACAACTTTTTCCCATTCCCTTCCACTCAGGGAAATATATGGAGTGAAAATGAATCAGAGTAGCATTATTATGAGGATTATTTTAAAAGGGTGTGTTTATAGATATACACATGTACATATAGATGCTTGTGTGTACATAAAATCATCCCAGACCTTGGTACTAAAACTCTTACCAATAGCAGTTATTAGTGGGAGTTCTGTTGGATCAAGGGACAGTAATTTATAGTCCCAACCAGCCAGATCCAGCCTGCCACCTGGTTTTCGCAAATAAATGTTTTGGAATGAAGCCATACCCATTCATTTGAGCACTTTACGTACTCATCGCACGCCCACAACACTGGAGGTGAGTAGCTGAGCAGATCACATGTTTCACAAAGCCTAAAATAATTACTATTTGCCCCTTTACAGGCAAGGTTGCTGATGCCAGCATTGGACCATTCTTCCCAATTCAGGAAACTGTCATATTTTTTGGTTTGTTCTCTTGTTCTTACCCGTGCTTACAAATGCATCTTTTAGAAACTTTTCCAGGATTTATTGCTCTTCAGAGATTGCCTCCTTTTCCCCCTCATGCCCCTACAATCTTTTTTTCCTCTGTTTTTAAGCAGCTTTGTACTTTATTCGCATGTCCCCGAAGATTGGTGTAACACATTGAGATTGTTCTTGTTTAATAACCATCATGGATACATAACTGTGTGCTAAGTACAGAGAAAGTTATATAATAACTGTATCTAATCTGGATTTGACACTTTCTATGAGACATGATCAAATGTATACACACACACACTGAACGCCCCATAGCATCTCCGCTGGTTTGCGAAGTAGGTATTTATCAAGCCCATTTTACAGATGAGAAAGCTGAAGCCAAGTTCCCTTACACAGGGTTACATACCTCACCGAAGCTGTTGGTGGCAAAGTTGGGTTTGACACAATCTTCCCAGAGCCCATGTGTTTAAGTTTCCTCGGGTACTATGAGTAATATCAAAGATTTGGAAAATCTTTCCCTTAAATACTTCCTCTTTCCTTTCAAGGGGGTTTTCAAAGGAGGCTTTTGGATTTAAAACGGAAAGGGGCATCCTCTCCTTAGTCTGTTTGCACTCTTCTACCGCATACTGGATGTCTCCTCCCCATATTCCCAATGAAACTACATACTATGGAATAGATTGTAGCTAACTCAGTTCTTTCCCCTGTGGGAAGAAGTTTTAGGGCAAGTTATAAAACCTCCCTGAGACGAAATTTTCTTATCCACAAAGTGGGGCTAATGATAGTAAATATCTCCTAAAATTATTGTGGTTGTTGAATAGGTATATGTGCAAAGTCAGTAGAATGCATCTTGGTATAGAGTGAGCTCTTGATAATATTAGTTAAAAATTACGGTGGTGGGCGCCTGGGTGGCTCAGTGGGTTAAGCCTCTGCCTTCGGCTCGGGTCATGATCCCAGGGTCCTGGGATCGAGGCCCGCATCGGGCTCTCTGCTCGGCGGGGAGCCTGCTTTCTCCTCTCTCTCTCTATGCCTGCCTCTCTGCATACTTGTGATCTCTCTCTCTGTTTCAAATAAATAAATAAAATCTTTAAAAAAAAAAAATTACGGTGGTGGTTGTGACCATTTTGATTAAACTAAGAATTCTTCTGGAGAATTACCATAGACTGTTACTAATGACTTCTTCCCTCAGTGGCTGGGAAGGCTTCTTCATGAGAAAGAAGGTGGCATAGGCAACGTGGTCAGCTGCTGGGGGAACAGATTTCTTCCTTCTCTCAACTCATCCCCCTGTATTCTGCATCCAGTCTTTGTCTCCCAGCATGGAATAATTTAGTTTACCATCTACCAAGGCAGAAGAATAGACTGTGTTGAATATAAAAGAGGTAGTGAATAAATATTAAACAATTCTGAAACTGTTGATTGAGGAACTGCTGTGGCTTCCTGGATTAGGTATTCGTTATTGACTTAACCGCACTCACCGAAAACCCCCTAGTGATTTTGGGAGAGTTAACACAAACGTGTTAATGTTTATGATTTTGGCCCACTTATAAATCAGGTAATATTTTGCTTATCTTCATGGGATTTCTGATGGATTCCTCCCTACTTGTCCTAAAACAGAGGTCAACAACCTCTAGCAAAAAGCCTCCACTCAGTTCCCAAAGATTCCCCTCAAGTCTGTTTCCGGTTCACCCAAAGACTATCGAAATGACAGTCTTTAAATCTATTACCTTTGCACAGTGCTTTATAGTTCATAGTGTGACTTTCGTGTGAATTATGTCATTCGACCTTTACCATATACTAGTGTTATGGAAGCCCAGAGTTTGAGGGAATTGCCTGCCAATATGGTAGTTAAGGGAGCTGTGGGCAGAGTTTCCCGTGGATATCTTGCTGTTTCATATTTCCGGTCCTTGGCTCATACTGTTGTTTCCTCCCGGGATGCCCTTCCCACCCTCCCCACCCCTGCTTCTTTACCGGTAAAGCTTTTTCTTCAAGGTTTACCTCAGACCTGTTATTTCATATAAGAATATTCTCTGTCAGCCTCTGGATCTTGCCTTGTTAGCTCATCGCCCCTTCTTCATGCTTTGATCATGCCCCGTGGCACCAGGGGCTTAGGTTCCTCACCACATTTTCCACACCAACTCACCATCATCTCTTACATATTGTCCTGTCTAGCTCCCACCCCCTGGCCTTACTGTGAGCTTATGTTAATGTTACACAGAGAGGGAGTTTTTCATTGACCTTTCCATTTCCAGCCCATTAGCACAGCACTGGGCACACAGTAGGTCTTCAGTATATGTGTAACGTAGGGAACATATCTAATTCCCAACCCTCACACCCCCAACAGCACACTTACCCCCAAGCCAGTATAGCACCCTCCTCCCAGCCCCAGGTAGCTGCCGAACATCCAAAACGTGCCAGAGACTATAAAGTGCAACCAGATGAAACAAGTCCTGACTGATGGCAAGAGATACTATCACTCCCTTGAGGAGTAAGAAATGAAATGGCTGAAGAATGCTTTCATGAGATGACATATCAAGTCCCATTTAAGTTCCCTGTGTGTTCAGTGTACACGTGCTGAGAGGGTAGGGGCAGTGTGGGCAGCCAAACAGCCTTGTTGTGCTGGGAGGTTTTCCACTGGCCCTGGGGGTAAACAGCCAGGAGGAAGATAAATCACGGGGGAACGGGATTCAGTACATTAGTTGATGGGAAGGGTAAGAAGGGTTTTCAATTTCAGGGTGAATGATTGAATTTGCTATGAGGACAGGGGTGCTTGTGTAAGCATGCATCAAGGTGACTCCAGAGCCTGACCCATGGAGCCTCAGCATCCCATGCGTTTGAGATCAAGCAAGGGCTCCAAGTTGGGGAATGGCAAGCAAGAGAGCTGTGGGCTCCATCGCAGTGCCTTGTCACAGTCTGCGTTAGATCCCTTTTCCCTTTCCAGTCACACCCATGGGGTGTACACAGATGTCAAGGATTTTTTATGTGTCATCATGTCTTTGCTAAAAATTCAATTCCCTCAACCTGGAATAAATGCTCCTTCCTCAAGCTTTTTCATCGCTCTAGCTGACTCCTACATATCTCTGGTGACTCAAGTCAGGTCTCTGACCAGCCTCATCCCTACAGAGTTGGCTGGCTTTGATTTTACTCGCCATTTGTGCTTGTGTCCTTTTGGATCTTTCTTGGCCTTACTATCCCAGCCTGTCTCAGGCCTTCTCTGAGCTTTGTTTTTTTATTCTCTTCTCCTGTTCCTCAGCTTCCTTCAGCTCCCCTCATCTCTTTCCTGGGTCTCTGCCATGCTTATGTGCTCATTTCCCTCCCGGGTATCTGCTGCCTACCTTCCAGAGGTCCAGTAAGTAAGCCGAGTCCTGCCAGCTGCCCTAGACTTCACGGGCTTGAATGGTGGAGTGGAGCTGGCATGGAATTTGATGTTGGAACCATATGGTTCTGATTCAGGCTCTACCAACCACTGGTGATGGAACACAGGACACTAAATTCTCTGAACCTCGTTGTGCTCACGTGTAAAATGGAAATAATAGTACAAATACAGACATTGTAAGGCTGTTGGTGTATTAAGTGAGATACAACATACTTGAAACGTTTTAAGTACCTGGAAAATGACAACTTAGGGATGTCCCCGTACCATATCTTCCTCACAGATATAATATACCTCTGTGTCCCTCAAGTCACTCCCTCTGGCTGACTGTGCATTTTGAAATAAGTGACACCCACATTTGTGTCTGAATTCAAACCATGCCAGTATCCCCCTTTGCAGTCACCCAACGTGGCTCCTCTGAGCCTAACAGTTTCTTGGGATAGTCATTTCTAAGTTAGAGGCCAGTCTTTCCACCCATGCAGTGTTTTGCCATACCTTGACTGCGTCCAGATGGGTTGGGAGAGAGAAAAGTGCGGGGGAGCCCCATTCAGCTCTGACAACTCACCGGAGTGAGTCCTTGTCTCTCCTTCCAGCATCTTTTCCCTCCTTCTGGTTAAATTAGTTTGTTGGATTGATCCACTGAACCCAGAGGGGTTCCCCTCCAGTTGTTCTGTTTCATTTTCAACTGGTAGAAAGAGCGGAGGAGATTGGATCAGGGTTGAAACTCTAAGCTACCAGTACAGTAAAAAGGTCACCGTCCCTTGCCCTCAAGAATGAGTGAGTGTTTCTCCTGTTATATAGTTTCTGTGCCTCTGAGGGGGGCTACACTTCAGTGGTGGATAAGGTGACCCTTATGTATTGTTTATGCCAAGAAAGCACTTTGAGATGAAATGTGGGTCCATTAATCTCAGATGTTGTGCGTGCCTCTTTGCTGTCTGAGTTTGGTTGTTTTGTTTAATCTGCCGAGGGAGGTTTGTTTTGTTTCTTTAAATCTCTGATGAAGTAAAAAGAGTTCCACATTTACTGTGATTTATCTGTGGAAAGAAAAAAATGTGAAACTGGAAATATTTATCCGTGGAAGATTTGTGTAAAGTTCAGTCCGACGATTTCCTGGAGAATGACACGGGCAGGAAAGATGAGGAAGTGATAAGTGTCATTTCAAGTTTGTGAATTGAATCAAGTTTCAATTATGACAACATGGTGATTTTTTTTTTTCTGTGTTTTTGGGGGGGGAGGGGAAGCAACACGATGACTTCTTCGGCAGTGCCCAATGATCTCCAGTAATGTATCCGTTTCACTTCATGCCTCCAGAATGGGCAGGGAGATGTACACATGGCCTGCAGCGTGTAATAAAATGGTCAGCGCCAGGAGGCAAGGTGAGGGCCGCTGCCTGAGACAGGCCCTGGGTACTGGACACACGAATCAATAAGCCAACGCCGAACGCTGCGAGATAGTCATTTACCCTTGACAAAACAAGCAATGATAATTGGATGATAATGTGGTAATTTACCCTTGTTGGATTTATACATTTTATACATTTTACATTTTACCCTTGTTGGATCTTTAGAGGTTATTGTTGTATCTGATAAATTTTAGGGGAGAATTCCAGCTTTTTTGTGTCCAAGACCAATGTTGTCGGAAGCTTCGGCATTTTGCTGCCGCTGCTTTCAAATACTGGGATCTTTGGAATTAGCACTTGGATTATATGTGTATCTAGCAAGCCAGACCATAGTTGCCAAGGTGCTTTTCTATTCTAGGGAGATCTGTGGAGCACTTAACCTACATTAGACCTGAGAGGTCCGAGGGTTCTTCAGAAGACAAAGAATTTCCAGATACTTTCCTTGAGGATGTGTCAAGGGCAATACAGACAAAAGACTGATGTCTCCTTTAACAGCTTGATAAGTATCTCAGGATATTCTGCAGGAATCATTTCTGCTTCTACAAAGTACTGTATTCCCATTCAGCATGATATGGCTGAATATGTGTGTGCTACATGTGACAATGGTGAAGACTTATCTTTGCCCTGAGGGCTGAGAGCTGTAACAGTGCTCAGCGATAGGCTGATAGAAGTGACGATTTAGAGAGATGATCTGCTTTAAAAAAGAAAAAAAAAAAGGCACATTAGAGATGTATAAGAATTAAAACTGTGGCTCTCTGTTTATCTGGGCTTTATAAGTTCCAAAGGCATTTCTATTCGCGGCATCAAAATCCCTTGTAAAAGTAAAGTAAATCATTCTCGTATTGACCATTTTTTTCATGTTGTTCTATTGAGACATCTTCCCAACTGAGTTTCTTATTGAATTGTATTTCTATAAGGGTATTGTAGGTTAGTAGCACATTTTTATGGTACACAAAAGATGTGCCTTCTGAATTTCCAATGCCTTGCATATTGTTCCCCATAGAAGAAACATCTCGGAAATGCTAAATAAATCAAAACAGAAACATTTGGCTCTTGACTTGCTGCTAGGGCTTTTTTTCCTCTCTCTCTCGGTTTACATTGGCTAGAATATCCATTACGATCCATCTTACCTATTTGATTAATTTGTAATAAATTCGGCCCTTTGGAAATCTCTTGCTGCAGTGCTAGCCGGGTTCCTCTTGTGGAGGGTTTATTTAATATGTGTCTCTGTGTACCTATATGAATGAAAATTTAATATGGTTTAGAAGCCCTTAAAAACACACACGCACATAGTGTTTGCTCTGAATTAAGTGCTCGTATTTGACATAGCCTTGTGGTAAAAATCCATAAATGTATGGGCAGACAAAATTATTTAGAGGAGAATTTCTTTAGAAATTGATGTGACACATGAGATCATTTCAGGGGATGAAATATCATATTTCAGATGATCAGTAAATGTGATTATGAATACTGGATCAGAATCTTTTTTTTTTTTTTAAAAAAAAGCCTTCTCCTCATGGCCTGTGTTATTTGAACTGCCTTAGTCACCTCGCAGTGTTCACCTTCAATTTGATGCAGTCGTGTAGTTGCATCCCTGTGGGTGAGAAATGTCTCTCTCCAAATAACTGTGGCGGCGTAGCAGGAAGAGTTGGATACAGCCTTCTCTGTATTACAGCAAGATAATAAAAACACCTCCACTCTTACCTCTCACTACGCACAGAGGAGGGCATACCAAACTCATCTTACGTTCATGGAGAAGAGACCAAGGTAGGAAACAGTACCCCCATTTTCCCGACAAAGACGTTCAGGCCAAGGAAAGCACATTTTAAAAATATACCAGAATTGTCTTCTCTGGCAAAACTGAGCAAAAAGAGGACGTCAGCTATTTTGAACTGCGTGTATCCCGTCCTACCCTTTGCTTATACTCCTCGCCACTGTGTGTGTTGAGAAAGCGAAGGAAAGTGGTTTTCCCAGGTGCGTGTTGGGTGTTGGCCGAAATAAACAATGAAGGAAATGTTTGCTCGGTGGGAGAAATGAAAGCGAGGTTAATTGGCACATGCTCCTTTCTTATTCCTTATCTGAATGATTTATATCCATATGTGATGTGGAAATATGTATGACTCATGTTTACTAATTATGTCTGGTATGTCTTTCTTAACTTTGGTACCTTCTTAGAATGTCCATGAACTAAGTGGCAATTAAGTTCTACCTGTGTTCTGAACCACACCATGTTCCTCTCCACCCTTGAGATAGTTAGACGAAGAGCCTGCCCTCAGAGTTCTTTATAGTCCAGTAGGCAAGGTAAGATAAACGTAACAGTAAGTCACTCAAGGCAGGCTGAAGTACTAAAGGTGTAGATCCTGTGTTTTAGTGACCCAGAGGAGGGTCAAGCTCACAATTTGTTCAAGCTCACCAATTTTCCATGAATGGATCTGGATGGACGGGTGTGAGGATGGTATGTGATGAAGGTTGAAAGAGAAGACAGCAGGGTTCAAGGCATGGGGACTAAAAATCTTGGGGGTTACAGAAAGTAGTAATTGATTTTTGGATCTGGTGTCATATTCCTAGAGGGATAGAGGAAATCTTAGATATTACAGAAAGACCCTGGCCACAGGGAGACCAATGAACTAAATTCTCAAGAAAGCAGATCAGTGCCTGCCTTTGATTGGGGATGGGCCTGCCTTTTGCGGTGGGAGCCACAACAGACCTACACCTTGGGACTAGAGAAAGAGGACAGAAAGAAATGTCCTGGAGGACCTTGAATGCCAGGACAATGGACGCTCTTATGTCCCCCACACAATAGATCCTAGTATGAGAGATATTATGACCAATAACCACTATCACTGTCTTTAATGAAATACCTATTTAATACCCACTTATCTTTTAATACCTATTATATAATACCTATTATAATACCTTTTAATACCTATTTACCTATTTATCTTTAATCAAATACCTATTCTGATTCAGATAGAATACTAGGAAGTTGATTTAAGTTATCATCTTATATTTTTCTAATCAATGAATTCTCAGCCTAAATGTCACTTTCCCTGAAAGGCCTGGTCTGACCATGACAACACTGTCTGGTGTCTCCAAGGCCTTCCTAACACTCCACAGTTACACCATATTCCTTTCCTTCATAACACTTAACGTAAGTTTTAATGCATAAGCATTTGTATGTAAATGTATTTTTCTGTCCCCTTTTACTAAATTGTAAGCTCCACAAGGGCAGAAACAAGACCTGTTTTGTTCACCATCCTATTCAAGTGTGCGTGCACACATACACACACACACATATATATATAGTAGGCACTCAAGAAATGGTTACATGTTAATATTCTTGACAACCTAATAAAGTAGGTACCATTCTCTCCATTTTACAGAAAAGGAAATTGACATGCAAAGAATTGCTTGCCCCAGTTAATCGGTAAGAAGCAGAACCTAGATTCAAACCCAGTCTGCATGACTCTATAGCTCATGGTTCTTCCTTGGTGATCAGCATTCCTCCTTTATTAGGAAAATGAAATCCATATTTTTTTGGTAGTACTCCCTTTAAGAGAGTACTACAACCTGGGGGCATCTGGGTGGCTCAGTTGGTTGGGCATCTGTCTCTTAATTTCAGCTCAGGTCATGATCTCAGGGTTCTAGGAGCGGATCGAGCCCCACATCAGGCTATGCACTGGGTGTGGAGCCTGTTTGGGATCCTCTCTCTCTCTTTTTCTTAAAAAAAAAAAAAAAAAAAAAAGAGTACCACAAACTGGATGGCTTTAATGACAGATGACAGAAATTCATTGTCTCAGTTCCAAGGCTAGAAGTCTGATATCAAGGTTTTGTCAGGGTTTGGATCCTTCTGAGGATATAAGGGGGAGTCTATGCCAAGCTGCTCTTAGCATCTGGTGGTTTGCAGCAATCTTTAGTGTTCTTTTGGTTGTGGATGCATCACCACATTCTCTGCCTTCAAGTTCACATGGCATTCTTCTTGCGTGTATGTCTGTGTCAAAATCTCACCTTTTTATAGGGACATTGGTCACATTGGATCATGACCCCACCAATAACTTTATCTTAACTTCACCACGTACAACAACCCTATTTTCAAATAAAGTCACATTTCAGGATAATGGTGGTTAGGACTTCAACATATGAATTTGAGGAGGATATAGTTCAACTTATAACAGTATCTGTATATTGGATAGCCAACTACTCAAAAAAAGTATAGTAACTCCTTTTGTACTATATAATTTTCATAATGTAGGGGAAAAGCTCTCAAAGCAAGGGATCCATATTCTAGTTTTGTCTTAGCTTAAAATTTGAGTCTTTTAGTCATCTTTTTTTAAAAGATCATGTGAATCTCAAAGATTATGTAATCAAGAGTTGAGAACGTGGATGTTTTGTAATTTTGCAACTTAGCATGGAAACAGTTAAGCAAGTACAATATCGGGAGTCATCATACCCTATAATATTGCCAGGCTACATTTGTATGGACCTTATTTTATTCTTATATCTTGAGAATTTTATTTTATGTAAAGAGGAGTTTTTAAGAAGTATTTAAAAAAATTCTCAGTAACATACTTCTGCAACCAGGAGGTAAAAGTTTAGTTTGTTTCAACTTAGTTCCTATCTCCCCGGGTGTCAGAGTGTGGTGTGAGGTTTTAGAGAGAACGTAGAGTTTCCATTCACTTCTTTCCATGAGTTTTGTTCTGTATGATGGGTCATTGCATTATACCAAGAAGAACTGACCCTATCACATTTGTGACTTTCTTAAGTCTAGGGACAGGCAGCTGCCCATCTTCAGAGGGGAGAAGCTTCATGACGTCTTTAAGTCACAGGGCATGTGAAGCCCACTAGTGGGGGGGGAGGTTTTCTCTAAAAATTTTAACCAAAGTATTGACCATTAATACATAAATATACCTAAAAATGTTTAGGTATTGAAAGTGAGAGTAAGATTCAGGAGCCTAGAACTATTTATTTTGTTTCATTCTTAGCTACCAGACCAAGTAACTAATAGCGAGAGGGGAAATGAGAGATTACAAAAGAATAAGTAGGGAAGTAAACCATGACAAAAAAAAATAAGAAGACACAAAGATGAAATGGAGAGACAGGCAAGTTGGAAAAAATAAAGGGAAAAACAGCAAGATGAAATAAGAAAAAAATCAGAAGAGATGAAAATAATTATCAGTGAATGACAAACACAATTTGACATAATTTTCATAATTCTGAATTATGAATACTTGTCTTTTTACCACCAGTACTCCAGACTTTGTTTCCTTACTCCTCACTTGCCAGAACCATTAGGTATAAATGATTTCCTTTCACTTGTACTTAAGTTGGATTTGAAGGTACTAACAGTCTTGGGCAGGAATTAGCAATAGATATACTCAAAATATACTGAAGTTATTGATATAGTTAAAAAAAAACCCTATGAAATTTTCCTTTTCCATTTTCCCATAAAATTATTTATTTTACACAGACTCTGCAATACCCCACCCCTTTTTAAAAGATTTTATTTATTTATTTGACAGAGAGAAAGATAGAGAGATCACAAGTAGGCAGAGCAGCAGGCAGAGAGAGAGGGGGAAGCAGGCTCCCCTGCTGAACAGAGAGCCCAATGCAGGGCTTGATCCCAGGACCTGAGCCAAAGGCAGAGGCTTAACCCACTGAGCCACCCAGGCGCACCCCCCACCTTTTTAAAGGGAAAACCAACTTATTGGGCAGATTTTTCAGGGTAATTGAAATAGAGCATGACCGTAAGTATAGTATAGAATTGCCCTTTAAAACACGTTTTAATATGTATACTCATATAGCTTCTGTAGCTCCTCTAGGCTGATCCTGTAAAATAATGAAGGAAACCACTGGTGAATTAAACAGCTTGTTAGTTATGGGGGATCAGTGAATAGGGTTCTCCTGGGGTTCAATATATGGAGAGGAAGCATTGAGATCAGGAGGAAAAAAAAAAAACCAAACTCCTGGTTAGGGAATATATATTAAGGCATCCTACAAATGTAGTATAGGAAATAACTTCATTTCAGAGACTCAGTAATTTCGTACCTCTCACCTAGGGACCCAGGTCAGAGTTCTGTCTTGGCAGAACCAGGCAGAATGTTCAGGATGAAGAGAAGGAGCCAAGGTAGCCTATCATGAAGGCCAAACTCCGAAAGCCTCGCTGGGTTCCCCAGTCCTTCAGTCCTCATTGTATTGATGAAGTTAGGCATTTGACACCAACTAATGTTCATCCATTTTTGTTGTGAAAGGGAGGTCCTTCCAGACCTTCCATTCATCTGGTGAGTGTTGAGCACCTGCTGCTGAAAAAGAAGTCAATCCCATAGTTGTCCTTAGGAAACTGACAAGACCCCACAACTTACATACTCAGGATCATTTGAACAGTGCCTTTCTGAGTATATGTGGAGATAAGAAAGAAGCTCGTTGACCACCTCAGGGCTTCCAGCTGCTAGCATTCCCTCTTCCCCATGACCTTTCTCTTCTTTATCCACTCCCCAATCCTGCTAATAGCCGAGGCAAATATTAGGGCATGAGTCATTTTCAGAGGTTGTATTCCCAGTAGTCCCCAGGTGGGCAAGTTGTGGAATTTGACTCCCTTTCAAGCTGTGCCTATAACCTGCAATCACCTACCTTGTGATATCCGTCAGAGCCAGAGCCCATATCCAGACTTCTTATTGTAGGAAGAAATCGCTGCCCTGCGTAACCGTTATGATTTGCATGTTGACGCCTCAGCTCTAACAGGTCCCTGTGACAAAATAAGTCAGGAGCTTATCTCTTTCTCTCAGAAAAGTGGTCATTTTACTCAGACTCAACGATTTTCTCTGGAAAAAGTATCATTTCTTTCTGCACGTGAGTTTCTGTGTATACACACACTGACTGTGGGGTACTGAAAACTGGAAAGATTTGAATAAGTGTGCTGAGATAATAAATGCATGGTCACATCTCATGTGAAAATCAGGATTTATGGAAAAAGTGGAATGGGAGGATTCACAGAATTCTGCTCTCCCATTAATTTATTAACTGGTTTCCCAGAGGGCCCTAGAGAAGAACAAGGAGAACTTGGATTTGGAATGTGGGGATTACATTTTTAGATGGGTAGGTGTTTAGGGCTTCCCTTTGAACAATGCTGGGTCCTGATCTGCCTGCCAGAGGGTAGCAAAAAAATTGGGGGCTGGGGCTCTTTCAACAGAAACCCCAAGGAATCCAGGCATCTTCACCTTGTCCTAAATAAAAGAAGGCTAACATCCCGGTCCTAAAATCTGCCACGCCGTTTTATTAATAAACAATGTCTTTTTTTTTTTTAATCCCCAGGTTGTCTTCAATATTTTTTTTTTCCTTCAAGGGAATGTGAGATGCTATAGGGATGAAAAGAAGAGTAAGATACCACCCCTGCCTTGAGGACACTCTCAGTCTAGTGGGAAATATAGGAACATTAATAAGTAATTATGCAAAGGTTGATGAATGCAACAATAGGGTATGGACAAGTAAGGACTTGACAGAGAGGAGGGAGGAGACCTAATGTGTCTGCAAATCTGGAGGATGCCAAGTGGACAAAACTTCTTTTTCAAAGTAAGCCCTCTGAGAAATCTTTCATGCTTCTGTCAGCAAATATGCATTTGATCCAAGCCTCTTCCCAGTGGCCGCTGGACGAGGCTGTGAGAAAGTTGCATCTGCTCTGTGGACCAGCAAGGGAGATAGTAGGTTACAATGTCTGCGTGTCCTGTAATAGTTTAATGAACGCTTGCCACAGATCCCATGTGGTGATTGATATGCCTGAAAAACTGGTCAGCATTTGAAACTTCTGTGACTATGATAGCAACAGCAATAACACCAGCTGATAATTACTGGGTGCCGTGTACCTTACTGACTAGTGGTCCCGTGTCATATCATTCTGCTTCTCACAACAGCCTTGTAAGCGTGCTACAGGAGGTGAGGATCCGAGTAGCTAAATCACTTTGCTTCTAGCTTTTCCAAGGTCACGTGGCTGATAGGAGGCATCCTACTTTCAAGCACAGAGCTTGTCTGGCTTTGGATTTCTTGTTCTGTTCTGGTTTCTCCTTCCTCATACCTCCCCCTAGACAATAGAGCTGTACAAACAGGAACACTTTAATCATGGGGGGTCCGTTGTTCTTTTTAAGTGACGGAAGGCTTCGGAGGCCCTTTAATGACCGTGCTGCTTAGCCCTGTGCTCCAGCACTAGGGTATGGTGATAAGCATCTGTTGGTGTTAAGAGAATTAAAGTTTCTTCATGGTAGCTTAGTTTACTCAAGATGCTTTGAGTGTCTGAACATTTCCCTAACTTCCTTTATCTTGGAAGGAAGAAAGCCAGAGACGCCTTCAGGGTGCTAAAACTCTGTATGTATTGAGAACATGCCTCGGGGGTATCTTAGACAAAATAAGCTTATAATAGTAGCTATTTCATGAGCAGAATCTAGGATAAGAAGCTTGGCGGGCTGGTCTGTATTGACTGTACTCACTTTTCTGTTAAGTAGGGTAGACTGAATGAGTGTTTCAGAATTTGATGATGGATGAAGAAATGGTGCAAAGGTGACATGGCCCCACATTTGTAGTGGTGATATTATCACTTCCTTTTCCTTTGTGGTGTTAAAGTCCGGGCATCCTAAAGAGGAGGAAGATTTGTTTTCCTGTATGTGTGTGTTTTGCTTCCCCCGCCCGGCAAGTACGTGTTAGCTGTGGGTGCAATCCAAAGAAAGATGCAATCAAAACTGAATTTTTAGCTAAGACCAGTGACCATAGTCAACACCCCCAGCAGATTGGTCTAGAACGGAAAGCAAACACAATGCCAGCTCTATAAAGTTTGGGCTCCTGGGTGAGGGACAGAGAGCACAACCACTACATTGGAGATAAAATACTGTTCCATTGTCTTAGGAATCACCAAGTGGCAGCATGTTCTCTTAACATATTTTACTAATACTAAAGTTGCAACTGAAAGTTCAAAAACTATGTGTTGGAGAACAGATTACAGGGATGCGCCAGGCATCTGTCCCATTCGGTGAACAGGCCTTGGAACAGATGTCTCGAATTTCTTCAAATCCAGAACATGCTGTCCAATTTTTTTGGTGGTAAACATACTTTTTTTCCTTTTTGTCACCGCTCACCAAAGTATTATATTTAATGCATAAAATATGTAAATTCTTAAAGCATCATTTTGCTCTTTAGTGAGTTTAGATATTACAAAACGGTTTAATTATAAAAACAGACAGACCTAGTCCTGGGACCTGTGCAGCTAGAAATAAATGTGCAATCAAAACTGCAATTACCTGCAGAATTTAGTGTAAACAGATCAGCAATCACATAACAAACACAGGCTAGTTTGCATTCTGATATGAATACAGTTAGATCCAAAGCAATTTTCCTTTATTTATCTTAGCTGCTCAGCATAAATAAAGCAAGGGCATTGAAGCAATTAGCATAATTAGAGTATCGTGGTCAGGCCCTGTGTGATTTCAAGAGACGTTTCACTTTAGAATTCTTTTTCCCATACAAGAGTTTCCCTGAGCCACTAAAATATCGCTTTGGGCATTTTTGTATTTCAAATTTGCAAGTTGTCAGTTTGAAAAACCCTTGACACATGGATGTGAAAGCATCTCGCAGACAGCCACAGAAGGCATACCCTCAGCTTTTCATTACTAAGAAGCTGGGGAATTTCCTTCTTCAGCTCTTTCTCCTACTTGACGTTTAACCCTAGAAATGTCAGTCTTAATTATTTCCATTGCCTTCAAATTGGGTCCAAGGGTTAAAGACAACTTGTTCCAAAAAAATAGAGAATGGGAGTAGAGGGGAAGGAGAGGTTATATCATAGTGGTAACTGAGCTGCTGCTACAAGAGCAAAGGCTCTGGCAGTCAGCTGGCTACTGGGGATCTGATGTTCAGTAGCTCCCAAGAAAAAGGCGGAGATCAGAGTGGGGGAGGGGCTGCGCTTGGCTTACTTGCAGGAGGCCGAGGAAGCATGGGGGAATATTCTCTGTGTAGAAGAATGGTGATGCTAACTGGTAGATGATAAAACTGGCTCCAAAAAACACAAACAGAAGAAACAAGTTCTTTTGGTTTCTGCATTTTACTATTCTTTCGTGCGTGTGAAGGCACTTGAAAAAGATTGCCTTTTAGTTGGGCGGAAGAAGGTGCTGGTCACTGGCCATCCTGTGAGTAGTGGGCCTCATTTCCGCCCATTAAAAGAACTGAGTCTTCATATAGGTTGTGCTTTCATTCTCTTGTAAAGATTATTTTTAAAGTTAACATGTAGTAAAATGGAATCCTCTTGTGTGTGTTTTTACAAATTTTCACACACGTTGAGATGCATGTAGCCAATACCACAATCTGGATACAGAAAAGTACCATCAGCCCAAAACACTCCCTGATGCCATCCCTTTGTGTCTCTTCCTGAAAACCCTGGCAACCACTGATGTATTTGCCTTCACTGATTTTTTTTTAATCTTTAGGAGTATGTCATATAAATGGAATCGTACAGTCTGTACCCTTCAGAGATGGGCTTCGTTTACTCATCAGAACGCATGTGATAGTCATACCAGTAACTCACAGCTTTCTATTGCTAAGTAACATTCCATTACAGAGCTGTCCCACAGCTTGTTTTTCCATTCACCCACTGAAGGGCGTTTGGGTTGATTCCATTTCCATTTTTTGGCAGTGGTGAATAGAATCGCTGTAAACATTCATGCACTGACTTCTCTATGGACATAGGTTTTCATTTCTCTGGGGTAAATACCCAGGAGTAGAATTTTGGAATAATAAGGTAAATATGAGTTTAGCTTTCTAAGAAACTGGCAGATGGTATCCCAGAGCGGCCATACCATTTTGCTTTTCCGTGAGCTGTGTTGTTCTGCATCTTTGTCTGCACTTGGGATTGTCCAGATTTAAAAAAAAAAAAAAAAAAAAGTTTTAGCCTCTTCTAATAGATATGTAGTGGGATATCATCATGGTTTTCACTTGCATTTTGCTAATGGCCACTGATCTTAAGCCGTGTTTATTTGCCATGTGCATGTCCTCTTGAGTGAAATATCAGCTTCTCAGGTCTCTTGCCTGTTTTAATCAGGTTGTTTGTCGTGTTCTCAGTCTTAATTTATCTTTGCAAATGTTAGAGAATCTCAGCTTTGTATCCAGTCCTCAATCATGTTCGTTAATATAAGCCCATTCATAGATTTGACTTTAGCCAATACAAACCACAAGTAAAATTCAGCTCAGTAAGCCCGAAATTCCAGGATTAAGGGACTAATAAAAAAAGAAAATCACTGTACAATAAGTCCACTTCATTATTAAACTTCCAATCTTTTGATCTTTTTAAATGTCCAATTCTTTTTCTTAAAGAAAACCTCTGGCCCAGTCTTAAGTTTTTCTTTCTTTGGCCTCTTTCTAGCCTATGGCCCAACTGTAGCCAAACTTTACTATTAACCGCAGGTTGAACATTCTTTGCCTCCTGGAGGAGTGTATAGCCCCTAATCTGTTTCTCTCTGAGCTGCTGGGATACAAGTTTGGGGAGCATTGGTGGACAGGAGATGGAGTATATATATATATCTTGCACTGTGGCTGACTATGCTGGGCAATTTGCCTGTATCACATCACTTAATCCTGGGACGATAGGTGTTAGCTCTGTTCTACAACAAAACAAACAAAAACAAAAACCCAAATTCAGAGAAAACAAAGGACTTGCCCAAGTTCATAAGGTTCATAAGTGTTTGGACCTAGGATTTGAACCCAGGCCTCTCTGACTGTAGAAATCTCTTTCTGTGCAACTGCTAGGTAAGCAGAAATCTAAGATAAATAAAATAATTGCATATGAGCCTTTAGTCTCGACAGCCCTGAGAATAATAGATAAAAGTAGGTATTATTGTCTTCCTTTCCTTTGAAAAATTATTGTGCTATAGTGTAGCAAACCCTTCCTAAAAACAGAGTAGTAAATTAAGATCTCATCATTCTGCTTCAGGAAAAGAAGTATCCTTCCCCCAGTCTAAGCCAACTTAGTTCATAGTCCTTGGTTCATAGTTCTAGAAAACTATGCTTACACTTTAAAATCAACTTTAAAAATTATACTGAGTTATTTTGCACAAAGGGTATGTTTTCAGGCAGAATCTCAGAAACGCAGCAGACAGCATTCCTTAATTCTTTAATTTCAGAGTTAAAGAACTAAGCATGGTGACCATAACTGTAAGCACTAGAAACACTAGAGGAGAATATTTTTATTTTATTTTCCCCTTCCTAAAGAAAGAAACCCAGGAGTCATAAAAGACTGACAGAGGTAATTATTGAAAAAAATCTAAATTACCTACAATGAAAGATACCATAAAAAAGTTAAATGTCAAATTGTAGGTTGATGGAAAATATTTAGAACACACAAAACAAAGGATCAGTTCGAACTATATGGAAAGATCAAACAATTCATGAAGACCCACATTCCACTAGAACGTAGTCAAAGGATATAGATGAGAACATCGCCAAATAAATGTAGATGACTAATTGGTACAGAAGATTACTGGACATTTTTGCCAATATTGACCAATATTGAAAAGGCTAATAATATCCAATATGGGTGAGAATGTGAAGAAAGTAACTCTCATTTACTACTAATGAGACTGCATGGTTCTATCTTGTAAATAATTTGGGGGACAAAAGACAATTTGGCAGCATTTAGTAAGATTGACCAAGTAATTCCATTTTTAAGAATTTTACCCTACAGAAAAGTTAGAGAGAATCCATCAGTGTCTTTTTTATAATTGCCCCAAATTTTTAAACTTCCCTCAAACAGGAAAACGGTTTAATGCTGTAAGGTATACTATACTACTTAGAAAAAGCATGATAAACCTATATGTGCTGACGTGACAAAATAATCAAGATGTATTGTTGGGCTCAAAAGCAAGTTACAGGAGTTTAAATATACATAACGGGGCGCCTGGGTGGCTCAGTGGGTTAAGCCGCTGCCTTCGGCTCAGGTCATGATCTCAGGGTCCTGGGATCGAGTCCCACATCGGGCTCTCTGCTCAGCAAGAAGCCTGCTTCCCTCTCTCTCTCTCTCTGCCTTCCTCTCCGTCTACTTGTGATCTCTCTCTGTCAAATAAATAAATAAAATCTTTAAAAAAAAAAAAAGTAAATATACATAACGTGTGTATGTGTAGATATGTATGCCTAAATCTAAAATCCTACCATCTCAGATTAAAGTTCAATGCGAATGCAAAATACTGAATCACATTCTTCGCTTAAATAATTTTGCTTTGACCTACCATAGGGGTTCATGCAGCACTTTTTGAAGCCAATAGTAGCCAATAAATTAAAGAGAAATTTCTTCTTAAATAAATTTAGCATGACATTCTGCCCCCAGATAAGAAGGTGTATTTTTCATTCAAACAATACTACTGGTTTCCTTAAAAATGTTACCAAATCTTTTTGGCATTTTGTTTAGTCAGCTTTAGCATGAGAAGAGCCTTTGTTTATTATGTTTTAGACAATGTCATAATCTAATATAAAATCCACAGGGAGAATTTATGGCTTACCTCTTAACTATTATTGGTCAGTATAGCCCAATTAATAAGAATATTTGCAAATTTCTGCTGTGTGTGGTACTTACTGTTTTATAGAGCAACAGAAAATACTCCTTTGTCAGTGCTTTTTCTGTATATGAACCTTGGCTTGCTAGAAACCTCAGCCAAAGTGACCACTAAAGAAACAGTTAACAGAATGGGCCTGATTTGTATACTGTCCTGGAGCCCATCATGAAAATGATAAACAGTATATTTCTTTATATTGGAAGTTGGGCTTTTGTGGCCAAATCCCTTCAATAACACAATCGCTAGGAGCTGGGTATTGTAGAAACATATGAAGAAGTCAGGAGTGTGACTAGAATACAATTTTGAGTGGACAAGTATTTCCAAGCCATGGCTCACCTGTCCCTTTTCAGGTAAGACGTCCACAGTGATAGATAATGAGAACATGTCTGTTGCCCCCTGTCTATGCATAGTGAGAATCTTCTGTAAGTTCCTTATGCCTAAACCTCCATGTGGCAATTTCATCACTTCTTTCCTAGGAACCTGGTTTGTTATTCTTTCTTTATGGAAAGAAAACAACAACAACAACAAGTAAATAAAAGTCTAGTTTCCACGATGACCACATAGTGAGGACTCTGTAAAGACTTAATGGGTGCCCAGATGTGAACTTTCAACTACGCTAAGCAGAGACTCTTATGGGTGTGGCAGGGCAAGGGGTCCTACCCAAACATAGTGGCTACCTTAGCCTTAGGAAAGTTCTCTTTCCAGATCAGGTACTGTGCCTTTTTCAGAGCATGGGACAGAAGGCTTGTAAGATGAACATATTAAAAAGGAATAGTAGCAATAGAACTGGCTGTTATTCTCAGAGGATCCAAAGATTAAAAAAAAAAAAAAAAAACCTAAACTAAAATAGAGCAAAACATTCTTCCCGTATGCTCTGTCTCTACAGAGAGATACCATGTAAGCCTTTTTGATATAACAGGCAAAGCCAAGTGTGGTAGTCACTCAAATTTTATAATGGGAAGTATGAGCGTGTATATACGTATAGTCTTGAAAATTAGTACTTACACATTTCCTAAGAAAAATCTGCATGGGGACCTCAGTTTTGGAATTGTGAAATCTCTCTTCACTCTCATTCTGCAGTGTCCTTTGGGATATGCCTTTTGTAAAAGGGCTCAAAATTTATTTGACTGAAGACTAGTATGGAGTTTAGTGTTCACAAGCGGTTAAAAAAAAAAGGACATTTGAGTGTGGCTGCTGTTCTAGGCACAAAAGTATATACAAAACTGGCAAACCTTTTGGTTGAATAACTTCTACAATAATCTATACAGTAGAATAATACAAATCATGTCTCTTAAAACTATACCTATAAAAGGGTGCCTGATGGTTCAGTCAGATAAGTGTCTGCCTGCCTTCCGCTCACGTCATGATCCCAGGGTCCTGGGATCAAGCCCCAGGTCCTGCTTCCTGCTCAGTGGGGAGCCTGCTTCTCCCTCCCTCACTGTACCTCCACCCACTTGTGTTTTCTCCCTCTCTCTCTCTCTCTCTCAAATAAATAAATAAAATCTTTAAAAAAATAAAGATAATAAAGCTATACCTATATATACTTTAAGTTTCATGGAAAAACAGGCTACATCTGTCTAGTCCGTCACTATCTTCAGTATCTAGTGCCTAGGTCAGTTAAGCAACTGTGGCTTAATAAATATTTAGTGAAGAGATCAATTAATTAACATGTCCACCACAACATTAATGGAATTTATCTCTGGATTATGGGCAATTTGTATTTCCCTATTTTTGCTTATTTGCATGCTCTATCTAAATTTTCTAAAATGAAGATGAATTACCATTTTAGAAAGGAATACATTTTGCCATCAGTGAAAGATTCTTGGAATCCCCTTAAATTTTTGTACTTAGTTATATTGGTGAGTGTGCTGTCTTTCAGTCACCAAAAAAAAAAAAAAAAAAAAAAAATCTGCTTGTTTAGGGCATATAGTTTGGGGTTATTTTTCTATCCCTCTTGATAGTTTCGTACTGATCGAACAACACTCACCTGCCCTCTCCCCCTATGACTGAGAGTTCACGTTCACAAGCCAGTGGTAGGGGGTAGGAGCCCTCTCTTTGGCCACAGAATAGTGAAACCTCTTACCTGGGGACCTCAGGTTCCTGAACCTGGGCTCATTACACAAATTCTTGAAGCAGCTAAGCTAACCCCGGCTGGTGTGAGTAGGAGTCTGTAATTAGACCTGAGGCTAGGGGGAACTAGTGTTTACCTTCAACTGCCTGCTTTTGTTCCATGGGAGTAATGGAATCTTAAGATACATATAGAGAGATTCGGTTCATCAATATGTAAAGTGGGTAAGATGACACATCTCTCTTGAGGTTATTATCATCTTAAATTCCTATGTGTAATTTTTAAAAATCTTCAATGATAGGCCCAACACAACTACAATTATTATTAAAAACTTTTGTTTAAAGTGTTATTAAAATATCTTTATTTTCTATATGGGATAGGGTAATAATCATTAACAGCAGAGGAATAGAGTCGTAATTTATAACTGTATAGAGTGTAGATTGTATTGTTTTTCCCCAATGAAATGCGGAGATACAGAAAAATTATCATGATTTGTGTTATAACACTGGAGTCAGAACTAATACTGAGGAGTGTTTTCTCAACTTGAAGCATGGGCTTTAGCTATGCAGCTCCCATCAGCACTAATGGGAGATTCAAGGCTAAGTGCCAGGGATAAAACTGAGACTATAATGCAAGCTTTGGATGTTGTATAATTGGAAACCGATTTTCATTGTGATTTTATGTGCTGTTTCTTGCTTTTGGGGTCCCTGCTGTTATACTTTTAAAATTTGATTTTCGGGTATGGTAAAAGATAACATTTAATAATAAATAAAATATGTACCCAATATTTTCTTTCTTTGCCAGTGAAACGATGTAGTGGACTAGAATTCCAACTGAAAGATAGAGCTGAAGGTTTGGCTAAGATACTGGGTGTGTGTTGCTTGCACAATGTCTAGAAAATTCAGTTACCCGTCTATTTGAAAAAGAAATTGGCGTACGTTTTCCTAACTGTCTATCCAATTACCAGTCTATTTTTCCTGAACTGTTTTCATACACCAGTGGTATGACTATATTATGAAAAACAATGAAAGCCCTTGAACTATTTCACATGGTCATAATGAGCATGAATAGGAAATTAATACCTATGACAGGAATTGTGAATAAATATGATGGTACATATCTTCCCCCTCACATAGACTGTTTTTGTACCCCTGGAAGGAAAATTTAATCTTCTGTGGCTGAAATAAATGAAATTTATTTCTCCTGCCTGCTTAATATCAATAAATGAGTAGATTTTACCTACTTTAATATTTAGGTGCTCTTTGCTTAATCATTTGTGTATTTAACTGATGACAGCTGGCCTAATTTAGGGGACATTAGAATGTGTCAACCAATTCACTTTCGAAGATACAGATCACACAAATCAGTGTTTCACTTTGGCGTGCTCAAACAGGAAGATTTTAGGGTGTATTAATAATAATCCAGTGGTAAATATAGGTTTCAACATAGGCATGAACTTTGGCCAATTGTTTGAGAACATGGCTAGTTCATAGAGCAATGGCCATTCTTTGGAATTGCAGTTTCCTTATATTCAAACCAAAGCCTCTTTGAATATTAAATGAACATCAAATCGGTATCTCTGCCAGGGAGCCCAGTAGCCTTAAGTCTCGTGTTGGGAGAGCCAGCACGGGTGTCAGGAATGATGTTCAGTGAGCAGTGCAGCTGAGAGAGACAGAAGCATGAAGGAACACACAACCGTGATCACATATATTGGACATTACACATTTCCATCAGATAGAGTAATCAATTCACTAACTCCTCAATTTTATACCCAGTCCCCAGAACTCATGTGAAACCACGGCCGCCCAGAGAGTAGGCACCCACTTGATAGTAGACAGGAAGAGTGACCTCCTAAGCGCATTAAGATGCTCATGCCTAGGGGAACACTGTCATGAGAGGTGCCATCAGCAGAGAGGGAAAACTAGAGGTTTAGGGCCTATGGTACATGGAGCACTGTCACCTTGACGGTCTGAGTTGGCAGCTGGAGTCTTGAGCTGGTTTGTTAGCCTCAGCGAGGTGGTTAGCATAGCTTTTGACTACTAACAATGCTTTAAGCCTCTGTGACCTCATTTCAGGTTGGGGTATCATAGGCCATAAACCTGTGTGGACCAGTTTTCATCTGAACACCAGGTAGTGTGTTCCATAGTGTAATGGTTAGCACTCTGGACTCTGAACAGCAGGAAATGAATGGATGAGTCTTCTGTATTGCTTTGGACAGTCAACAAAGAAACTCTTAGGTATTTATGTAATGTCATGGTTGTCCTCATCGCATTCAGTTTCTCCTTAACGACCCCCAGTATGAGGCCCAAGCAAGGCTTGTAGCCCCAAGTACTGAAAGGACCTGCTGCTTAGAGAAACCACAAATACACACATGCACACACACACACACACACACACACACACCCCAAAAGGAGTCATGTAAGACCAAAAGGATCTGGAGAATCTGAATCTCAGTGTGGTCAGAGGTACATGGCTAGAGTCAGACCACCTTTTCCTGCTCTGTTGTGCTGTTATCCCACAAGGGCCCAGACCAAAACGTAATAAAGCTCCAACATCCCTGCATTCAGCAGTTTACAAATCTCGTCGGAACAGAAGAGTAAATAATTTCTTAAACAGTTTGGCTCTTACAGTAGTCAGTCTTGGACAGCTGTCAACAGGAAACCCCAAGTCTTCTAGTATTAAACTCTGCGATCACAGAGGGACCTGTCACCTAAACCTTGACATAGGACCTATGGGAATTATTTTTATTATTAGAAAGCCCTGACAAGTACTTGGAAAAGCTGGGGAGAGCTAGAAGAATGGATTCCCATTTCCCCTAAATACTGTCTTTATTCACTTACTTGAAGGCTTGTTTAAAATAAGACAAGTTTTTCCTCTCTTAGTTACTTGAGAAACATCCTTTGCAAAATCATTCCCTTGTAATGCAATCTTAGGACAATGTAGCGCGACTATTCATAATCATTGTAAGCAATTATATTTTTTTCCTGAAAAACGCTTTGAGCCTTACTCGCCCCAGCATTCTGCAAGTTATAAATCTGCCTTCAGTTCACTTAAGATGATAGAATTTCTGTGACAAAGCATTTGTGATTTTATCTTTTTATATGTGGTCTGGAGTAGTGTACTGTTTTCCTTATGCACGAAATCTCTCCAGGATCATCTAGCTGACTCTTATTCTTTGTGTATCCTAGGGTGGGAGGGGACTTCGGGAAAGCATGTTTACTCTCAGGGGTAGAAGTCGGTGGGGAGAGAGACTGCTGTAAGGGAGGGAGCCTATCCCCTAACCCTCCCCCTTACCCCTACCCCCCATGCCGTCCCCTGGCTTCCTCTTGCAGATTCCCAACACTGCTCTCTGCGTTGACTGCCCCAGCTGGAAACAGTGGGCCCAGCCCTGCTGCCCTGTCTGATCCACTTTCACTGAAGGAAGAGTCTGGAGCCAGGGCTGGGAAAGTGGAGGGCAGGGGTTGAGGGCAGGATTTTTTCGATCACCACTGAAATTGGAGAGATATGAACCTGAACTCTTAAGAGGAAGGTGATATGGTCTCCCAAGAAGGCAATTAAGCAGACAAGGAGTTTGGGAATTAGGGATCAAAACTGTGAGGCGAACAGGTTGAGTGGTCTTAGACAAGTTACATTTAATCTAAGAGCCTCATTTTCCTTATTTCAAGCAGGAGCAGTGTTGGAATTAATTAATTCTGCAGGATGTGCTTGGAGATCCACAGTCAGAGACTAGAGCAGTGCGGAAGGAGGTTTTGTGTTGCTGTATCTCTTGCTCCTAGAAAAATGAAAGCTTCCTCATTTTTTACTGCTCCCCCAAACCCCCTTACCCAACAAGAAGAAAAAGTAACTGGTCAGCTTTACCTATCAAGTATTCACATGCATTTCATTGAAAGCTTGCCTCAGCCACGTCTCTGAGACCAGATCCTCTGTGATTTTTTAACATTTTCTATGGGACTGAGTTGCAATGCTTTTATTCTAACCTTCTCGTTATTTCTTAATCTTACGCAGGGCTGATGATGTCAGTATCTTACAGTTGGTCTTTGGTTGCTTGTTTCTTAGGATAATCTTCATGCCTTGTCATAATACTTCTCATGGCAGCTCCCTGAACCTTTGCGAAGCCTCCAGAATTTGACCTTAGGACCGCAAAGGGCTGATGTTTCTGAGGCTGACCACCAACACGGCCTCTCTTTGCGGCGACCCCTTTAGGTTTCTTTCCTTCTTTTTGGCAGAACATAAATTTCCAAGTTGTGTGTGTTTGTTTGTAAATACACCACTCAGCTTTGTTCCTATCCTTTGTGTCAACAGGAAAATCCCCTTGTTCGATGTTTAGCTTGAATAATTACCAAACTGTTTGTAATTAGAATGTGAGGGTGTGACCTCATAGCAATTTTTTCATTTCCTTTCTCTGTATTTAATACATTTCAGAAACGGAAAATACCAAATCTGTCCCCCCCCCCTTTTTTTTTGATGCTTATCAGTAATGGAAACATTGCAAAACAATCAGCCCAATACCTATGCTTTGTTCATTTATTGCCTTCTCTGAAGATAAATTGACTGTACTCAAGGCTCTCCAGCATTTTTCTTCACCTAGATATTATTGCCTTGTGCAGCCACCCCAAGGTGACTGTTATCACTTAATTAAATCCTTGCACGCTGGGAAGAAAAAACAACATTGTTCCTCCATAACCCCAAGGAGCCTATTTTTAAGCCACTAAGCCTTTTCCCTGTTTTATTAACTTATTCCTGGCTACAACAAGACATACTTTTGTTGATGAGCAAAAGGTTGTATTAGCTTTTTATTTTCTGGGTAAACTTATCTATTCCCTGGGACGAGAGAAGAAAAAAAAGAATGGACATTACAAGGGAAGGGAAAAAATGGGGTCTCTTCAACCTCCCTGATTCTAGTAAAGGTCTCTGTAAACACCACGCTGGAAACCAGAAGCAGGGGATTCGGGCAAAGGAATGAGAAAATAAAATGTAAACATCAAATGAGAACAAGACTAAAAGTAAAATGACGTGTCTGTCCATTGGGGAAAACATGCAGGGTAGAGGATACCACTTTCAAGCTAAGGAAACAAGGCATAGAAGTTATGTGGGGCTTTTTTTGTTTGTTTGTTTGTTTGTTTTTTAAAGAAGGAATGATCTATTGTCACTTCTTTTTGTTCCTGCCTGGAGTAGTATCTCTTTATTAACCTTTTGTTTAATGTGTTTATTTTTTTTTTCCCTCCCACTCAGGTTTCCTTTACCTTACGAAATCAGGCATCCATTAGCAATCAGTTCTAGCCCCGGTTGTATTTCAAGGCATCAAAGAAATACCATTGGGGTAAATTGAGGGCTGTGTGTGTGTGTATATGTGTGTGTGTGTGTTGATGTGGGGACGTGTGTGCACATACTTATGTGTATGTGTGTGCATGTGTGCTAGGAGTAGGGATACACGACCGGTAACTGGCCATTTGGAGCGCAGCATGTAATATCAGAAAGTTTGCTTGCCGCAAAGGGAGTTATCTGTTCACACGTGGTAAATTATGTACCTTTCAGTTTGTTTCTAGTCCATTACATCACGGGCCAGAAAATGGGTTGTCACTTCTAAGATTTGGACCCAAGCAAGCATATGTGTTCATTCATGACGGTAAATCATTTTACCACACGCTGTGTTCACCAACAGAGTAAATGCTGCTTAAAGCTGTAACATTGGCAAGAGAAGTTGATGCTGAGACAAGCTTGAGCTGGATAGAGACCTGGTTCTCAAATCGTTAGATAATGAAGATATCTGAACTGTCTCCTATCATTGCCCACAGGTTACACATTTCTCAGCATCATACACAGAACCCACGGCTGTGAACACCGGCTCACTCCCTCTTAGGGGGCAGGCTGTGTCCGATGGCTCACTGTGTCTGTCTCTGAAATGGGAAAAGCACAGACACCTCTAGGATAGTGTGAGAATGAGCCCCCAAATGCCTGTGAAAATCCCTTTAACGCAAGGGCCCTCTGTCCAGACCCCAGGAGCTGTTTCTTGCTTGATGCATCAGACCTTCCATTGTCCACTTGGAGGGACTGAGAATCTTCATGCGCTGCTTCTTGGGTTCAGGTCAGATCTACAGTAGTTTCCATCTTGCCAACCAAATGGATGCCTGTGGGAATGTGTGTATCTTCCCACTCGCGGGAGTGGACTGGTTTGCTTTTTTCCCTCTGCAGGTTAATTTCTTTCCCTTTATAATAGCGTTATAAATGTCGTACTGAGGCAGGTGAGAGTCCTTAGAGACAGTGCCCTTTGGAGCAACCACCCATTTGACTTTCACCTTGAGCAGTGTCGCTGGTGTCCCGATAAAGGTCGTATGGAGGCGTATACATGTTTGGCTTCAAATTCTAGTTTCCTTGGTCAGAAACTTCATGGCTCTCTCCTGACAACCTTAGAATGCAAGAGAGAATCACAAAGTGAGTGTCATTTATTCTTTGCTTTCCTCCCTCTCTCTTTCCCTCTCCCTTCTCTCCAGGTTCAGCTGGGGTCATTCTTTTTTTTTTTTTTTTTAAGATTTTTTATTTATTCATTTGACAGGCAGAGATCACAAGTAGGCAGAGAGGCAGGCAGAGAGAGAGGGGGGAAGCAGGCTCCCTGCTGAGCAGAGAGCCCGATGTGGGGTTCGATTCCAGGACCCTCAGATCATGACCTGAGCCGAAGACAGAGGCTTAACCCACTGAGCCAAACAGGCACCCAGCTGGGGTCGTTCTTAAGTCATCCTTCTCAGCAGTGTATATCTGGCCTTCCAGAATGTCAGATCAGGAGGCAACCCAGCTGTCCTCAGTCACCCATTTTTGTTCTTAATAATCTTCACTGGAAACCCTTCCCTTCCCACCCAGATTCTGCTGACTGCATTTGCCCTTCATGAAACAGAAAGACTGGTTGCCACCTTCCACGGTGGGAGCTGGCATGAACTCAGTCACCCTTGGGGCTTCTCTGGGCTGAACCATCCAGTACATTTAACCATTCTGCAAAAGTCTTATGTTTCAATTATCTACTCATTTTTTCAGCTCCCTTTTGAACCCTCTCTAAATTCTTCTTCTTATAAAGCATTGAACCCCAAAAATGACTTTACTTAAGATCTGAACAGTGCTGAATGAAAAAGAAAATTCACTTAGAATTCTAAAATTCAGTGTTGATGGTTCCCATCTGCAGACATTTAACTTAAAAATATTGAGTCAATCGGTTGCCCCATTTAAAAGAAGAATTGGGCGGTATGTGTACACACAAACACACACAGACACGCACACATGGTGGGAGCTATGTGCTGGCCTTTCGCAGAGCCCTAGAGAGCAGGAGACGCTCCCCATGATCTCCACTGGCTGAGCCTGGAACCTCTCACATACCTCGGACTATGGGTCTTATTTGAAGGTAAACAGAGCTAGACTGAGGCAAAATTGTCAAATGGATGCAAGTCTTCAGTGTGAGGCGTTTTCTCTTTTCTTCCCTCACCACCCCCAGACATGGCTCCCATCCCCTCCCTGGTGAACAAGAGGCCAGTGCTATGCACTTACAGGAAGCAACTATCGAGTCAAAACATGCGAGGGACAGAGGAAGGACCCCAGTCCTCCAGGCTCTGGTTTCCTCCCCCCTCCATCTCCTCCTGCACTCTGACTGCCTCGGTTCTCATCTCGAACACAAACTGAGTTTGAGGAGCCTTGAGGACCCTCTCCTCTCTAGTCCGTACCCATTCGCATCTGCTTCCCTTCGTACTTGAAGAGGAAACAGTGGAAACAATATAGAATCAGTATGAAACCATTACAGTATTAGAACATTTCATAGAAGCTTACTAATAAGAACATGTTACTGTTATTATCTTCACTGCTTCCATATCTAGAACATTGCCCTTTCTTGCTTCAAATGCTTAGAGATAAAAATCTCTAAGAGATAAAAATACCAGTTTATTACACATTAGTCTGAATGGCTATTCAAATAGAACTGATTTTTCTGGGACTATTAGATGACTGTTTCCAATCCATTGGAGCATAGGAGAATTGCCTTTCTGTATATTTGCCTCAGTACTTTTTACGGAATGTATATTATTGAGGTCAAAAAGGGGAAAAGTTGTTGAGGAATCAACCTATATAAAGCAATGCACCTGTGGAATGGGGTTTGCCCAGCAGATTATAATCTGCCAATGTATGCCTTAAACACACCTAGCAGACTGCCGAGTCCTGCCACAACCTCTCAGTGGGCTGAGGTCACAATCCTAGAAGACAACAACCATCTCCTTGTCCCATGTCTGCTTTGGACATCACCTTGAGTGCACTACCTCTCTGCCCTCTGCCCCAGGGAACCCCACACAGGGAACAGATGGTAGCAATTTGATGCCAAAATGTGAAGAAACTCTGCCATGGGAAAACATGCTCCAAATCCTCAGAGTCACTATATAGTAGAGCAGACGGCGTTTGAGCTCCTGCTTTGCCACTTACCGTGTGATCTCAGTTTTCCTCGTCTCTAAAGGGGGTGGTGATAGTACAGACATTAGAGGTAGGAAGTGAGCAGGGAACTGGGTTAGTCAAAGTAAAGTCCTTCTCCCAGAGTCCAAAACAGGGGCCACCTTAATAAATGCTCACTGATAAGCATACACACACACACACACACACACATCCTAGAGTAGTCCTCACTTTTAAATGATTGTGCTTATGAAACGAAATCATTTTTATTCTGTACCCATGTTCCTTTTCTTCTTGTCAACATTAGTGTGTTGTATAAGTGTCTCACCCTATAGTACCTTAATGTGTCTCTTTCTGATAGCTTCCATAATCCCTCAAGGTCAATGAAGTCTTCTCTCTTACAAGTGTTCTGTCCCCAACTTGTGTTTCTTAAACATTTTAAAAGAAATATTTATGACCAAGATGGAATCTTATATCAACCAAGAGTCCTTTTCTTACTTGCCCCTTTAAGTTCACATCTCACGTAGTTTTAGTACCCTTCGTAGATGACCACTTCCTCCAAGTGTGCATTTCTCCTTAGGCAGGTAGAAGCTGCTCTCGTTAGCAAACATTCTAAGGCAGCGTCTCAAGTCAAATAATAACCACTGTGGGCGCTGTTTATCAAATACCCACCATATGATAGCACATGTGTTTATTCCGATCAACTCAACAACTCTATTGAGTAGATTAAATAAGGTAGATATTATTCTGTATATTCTCATATGAGAAAACAGCAAAGTTGCAAATTCAGAATCCCATCTCGGGGCTGTTTGAGTCCAAAGTGCCTGTGCTCTTTTCCACTGCCTCTTGCAGACCTTGAAGGATTCTCATTTCCAAGCTGGACAGAGAACTTGTTGGACTCTGGTCAGATAGGTTGTTTAGCTTCACTGAAGGAATTAAGACAAGGCTGTCATTGTCCCATCTCTTTGACCATTGCCCCAAATCTCGGAGTCCCTCTGAATCTGACCAGAGTCTTCCTAACAGATTCATGTCTCACATTGAGGACAACTGTCTCACATTGTGAGCCCAACTATATTGGGCTCACAAGGGAGCCCAATATAAGGGGCCCCTCTATGGCACCAGGTCTTTGAGCCGTGAGCTGTGGCCTCTGGAAGGAGGAGCATTTCTCTCTAAGCATCTCTCAAGGACTGTGGCAGGTGTCTCCCCGGTGGGAGCTATAGAGTGTGCTCCCTAGCAGTGATCAAGGCACCCTGGTCTCAGCAGTAGTACATCTCTCTGCCCGATGCATCTCTTATTCCTTCTTTAATCCTCTTCTTTGAGGGTTCCGACAAAGCTTTCTGACTTGGGAAGTCTCCTCTCTCACACCTCTTAACAAGGCCAGGAATCTGTCCCAATAGCCCCCTTTCTGGTGCCTCACCTGGAATTTGGATGATGTCCATATCCTCCCACCCCCGCTTCTGTTTTTTCTGAGCACCCTGGAAAAACTCTATGGAGAGCTGTGAAGGGACCGGTTCTCTTTAAACCACTTCAGCTGTGTATCACTAGGTCAGCAATCCTGCTGTTTACTGACTGAAAAGTGATGGGAGGTGTCCTAATGTTTCAGCCCATGTCACCCAGCCCTTAGGTACTTCTGCTTGGCATCTCTCTGTCACTGAGTGTTTAAGCCTAGACGTTCTCTTATGTAATTCATTTGTGCTGCCTAGTATGACAAAAGGGGACATTAGTAATATGGTTCCTTCAAAAAGTTGCTGGATAACCTGCTACACCCGCCATTCTCTTTTGTGTGTCCCTATAAAGCAAAAGATTCAGCCTTGAAGAAGCAAGCGTATATGACTCATGGCAGAACCCTAGATTTTGCTGTATGTACTAAGCCTTTTGAGACAAGGATTTTTAATCCTGTTCAACATGAAGGTTTTGTATTCTATCGTGTTATTGGAAATTTTAATTGCGATCATGTAGTTCAGTGTGTTAAGGGAGCCCAATATAAGGAAGAATTGAATTTGAAAGTATGTGAGGAAGTGAGTTTCTTTCATTCATTGCCTGTAAGGGTGTGTTACTTACACCTTGCTGAGATTATGGAAAAGAGCTGGTCTCCCTGCCTTGTAGAATATTGATAATAATGTCCGTCACTCACCATTACACTGTCTTGTTCTCATTAGCTCAAGCGAAATGAAGGGTGCTGATAAACTATGTAGACCTGTGCCAGCATATAGTCCATCAGAACAGCCTAGTAGGTCATAGCTATGCGCCATGAGGCCACGTCTGTGTGCTTTTTTAGGAAATGGCAAAACAATACTGGCTATACACTTTCATGAAAGGTACCTGTTATGGCAGAAAGGAACTGGGAAATGGATAAAAATCTGGTGGAGAGGAGCAGCAAATGGCTTAAGCAAGTGTGATTACCTATAATAAGAATAGAAGGAACACACAGAAAATGATAACAGCTTAAGGTTCTGTTTGTAAAACCCTTAATATATTTTTTATTTGCTTTGGGATAAAAGTCTTCCATTAGGGCACAGAGGCCAATTTGAGTCTTTAGGGGCTCAATCCTTTAGGGGAACTCCCTTTCCAGCCTGCGAAGCATTTAAGTAGAAATTAAAGTAGGTCATCCTATTACTAAGGAGAGGCCCCCAAGCAAGACAATAAAACAAATCTTACTTGTTGGTAAAGGTCAAGACTAGAATGAACAAATCTCATTGGAGGCAAAAAGAATCTATCCCCAATATTCGACCACTCAAAATTTACGCTAGCCTACACCAATTCGGAGCCATTCCTCATCTTCAAAATTTGTTAGTATTCCTTACACAGCCATGAGTCCTGTGTACCTATGTATAACCATATCCATGGTTGTTTTACTGCCCAGGGTAATTTCCACATAAAAATGCAGTCAGAACAGTATTGCTGGGAACATGGGCCACGAAATACAGCACACTTGTACTACAACCACACCCACCCCCCACAGCCGTCAGCACCTTTGGCACTAAGTGGATGAATACAGAATGCAAATCAGTCGGTGAAAGGAGAAGAGGGGAAAAAGGAAATAGGAGAGAAAAAATGAAAAGGGGGCTGAAATGAGAACCTAGATGAGGTGGGGGAAGCTGTTGATTTGAAACTCAGGCTCTGTGGTTTCCAAGATAATCCCAGGTGACCTTGTACTGCTCACTTTTTTCAGGCTTTTATCATTCGTGGGGAGACTGGTGTTTACTTAGACTCTAAGATAGGTCTGAGGAAGAGTTTTAATGAGGATTCATCTTTCTTAAATTATTAGGGACTTCATTAAAAATGTTAATGTCTTCTGTGACAGAGTGTGTGTGGGGTAGATACAGGTGGGAAATTTCTTAATTGTGAAACTGACTATCTTGGAGTCTTGGGATTCTAGACTGCTAAGAAAAATACTATTTTAACAATGAAAATGAGGTTTAGTTCACATACCTGGTCCTTCAAGGAAACCAGGCAGAGGGCCAACTGAAAACTCAGGCTTGGAATTTAATCAATATGCCTGCCCCTTCATACCACTGCTGTGGGCAATTTGGATGCCTTTGACATAAAAGGTTGAGAGAGACTAAGTGGGAGGTGACAGTTGTGGCTAAAGGTATTATAGGGTTATCTGGTAGAGGCCACTATAAATTCTGTAGACTAAATAGAATTTTAATAAGTCTAATAGTCATTGAGAGATGGACTGTCATCCATCAAACACAATGAATGGTAGAATATATCCATTTTCAAATTATTTTTGTTCTAACATATCTTTAGCTATTTAAGTCAAAAGAGTGGGTAAATGGATCATTGTGCACATTAGAATTAGACTGAGACTATTGATTCAAGGTTTCTAGTGAATGAATTATCAATACGGCCAACTGCAAATTTCATTTGGAATTACTGTGACTTGGCACATCAGTGCATTTGAATAGATCGTGCATAACCTAGATTATTGTTCGAGCGAATCCCTTACAGGCTATTACATAACTTCAGTAAACCACATGGCCTGGAGTCACTGGAAACACTTGATCTACTGATTCCTCAGGTGTGTCAGGTAATAATACAGCCTCTACAGTGAAAGTCGATTGTGGTGTTCCATGGCAAGACAAAAGGCACAGTCAGGAAGCTAGACCTGCCCAGCAGCTTAACAGTATGTGCTGCCTAGGAAAAGGTGGAAAATCAAAGTCTGCCATACTTTGGCAGGTGTCTGGGATGTCACTTCCTGGTCTTTGTCTTCACTGAAGAGTCCTGAAAGGGGAAGATCCTGTGTGATAAGGGCGCTTGAGGACAGGAGGGAAAGGAAAGTTTGTCTGAGTGAAAACTTTTGACACCACCTTCTGCCCTGGGAAATGTTATGTGGTGGTCTTGTTAGCTCCATTAAATGGTCCATCGTCTTTGGTAATTGTAAGAGTACGTGTGAGCACCTTTAAAATATATTTATCTCTAAATATCTAGGAATCTCGAAATATATAGAACAGATCTGTTCCTGAAAAATTGACCATTTAGTGACAGCTCCTGTACTGAATCTAGTTTGCCCTTTGCTGCCCACTGTACCTTCCTCTAGTAAAAACTGTAAGACAAACCAGAACTATACATTTCAAATACTTTTTTTTTTTTTAACAAATTTGAGCACTGATTTTGAAAGGGAGAAAATTGCAGCGATCACTTGATTGATCAGTCAAATAACTTCAACAGAAAAGAGTTGAGTCTGTCACTTTTGCTGCCTCATATGGCAGGTCAGGAAGGCCCAGTGGTTTCCCCAAGGGAGATACATTCTTTGCCTTCTTCAGACTACCTTAACATGGCTGATTTTACATTCATGGTAGTCCGTTTAGACTTTATCTTTGTGTTCCCATTAGTTATACTGCTCTGTAGACAACTTCAGTCCCATGATTCCTATTAAATCTCAGAGATTTAGGTTAAAGCATCATTTGATCCTGGAAATTCAAATAGTAAAATAGCCAGTTACTCCTCAGTGATGGCTGTGAATTCTTTTTCAGTCAGGATAGTCATTGAAGTAGAGCAGAAAGAAGAAGGAAACTCCAATGTCATGTAGTTTAATTTCCCTCTTTGCTAATGTTCAGATCCCACAAAATTGCCACCACCCATAACCTTGTCGCCTGGACTGCTTCTTTCATTCTGTTCTTGAATTGGACACAGTGGAAGCCAGGATCCACAGCCAAGCACCACTGCTTTTAATTGCGTACATTTAGACTCTCATTTAATGGACACCTAGCCGATTGGTCCTAGCAAATTTCATATCCTGAATTGCTCCACTTCGAAGGGTATCATCTAGAGATTCTCTGAAGACGACTCCTTCTGACATAAGTCGTTTTGCTTTGTATACATGCAAGTGTGTTAGCAAAGAAACACAATCTCCTTTGCTTCATGTGTGTTAAAGAGGCATGTGGGGGTAAAGGCAGAAGCATTTCCTCGATGCCCTGAATAGGAAGAGAGCTCTGTGGACAAGTAGTATGTACTGGTCATTCTCACTAAGACTCAGTGGCCAACCGCAATGAAAGGAGAAGGTCAGCAGAGCATCTGAGAGCCATAGCAAGCACTAAGCCCAGTTGTTTATCCCAAGATCATTTAGCACCAGGTTCCCAATTCCATCAGAATAATTGATTTTCCCATAAATGTATATCGCCACTTTGTATGGAGCTAAGGTAATGAAGCAGTGTAGCCTCTAAGCATTTGAAATGAACAAAAAAAAACCAATATAAAGATTTCAATATTGTACATGTAGGACCCAGAAGAGGTGCAATTACTTGAAAAAGATTTCAAAAACAGTCCTCCGCGTTGCTGATTTCTGGAACTAAACTCTACTTTCTATTATGAGTCCATCATATTTATAGCTGTATGTGGGTCTAGTAAAAATTAATTATTAATTATATAAATGATAAATAAAGAGAGAATCTAGCTACAGTGATTTCTGGAAATTAACATCAAAGATTTCATGGCCCACACATTTTCCCCAACCAGAATTCCTAAACAACTATCTTAGCTCAGGCTACCGTAACAAAATATAATTGACTAGGTAGCTTAAGCAACAGACATTTATATTCTTGTAGTTCTGGAGGCTTGAAGTCCAAGATCAAGGTGCCAGCATGGTCAGATTCTGTTAAGGACTTTATTTGTAGCTTGCAAATGGCTACCTCCTTGCTGTGTGCTCTCCTGGCCCTTCCCAGGGGCATGCCCAAACAGAAAGAGATAGCTCTCTCTTCCTCTTCTTATGAGGCTATCAGTCCTATTGGATTAGGACCCCCATCCCTATGCCCTCATTTAATCCTAATTATCTCCTAGAAGCCCAGTCCCCAGATGCAGTCACCTTGGGGGTTAGGGTATCAACATACACATTTTGGGAGGCTATAATTCAGACCATGGCAACCATATTTGTGACAACCAAGTTCCTTTCAGTACAAATGTTTTTCATTCCTTTTCCCTAGAGATACCAATAAATGTCTCCTGAAATGAAACTCCTATGAATGCATCAGATTAATATCTGAGGTCTCTAAATGGTCTTTTAATATGCTAAATTCATTATAGGGTTCTTTAATCACTGTTACTACCCCTGACACAAACTCCTTACCTAAAGGAACACGCGTGCAATGCTTTTATTATATTCTTTTAAGGAGCCTCTTTTTTAAAGTTACCCACTGCCCAGTTAAACAGTCAGATTTGGTCATAATCAGCCATAAGAGAAATAACAGTATGGGTCTACATTGTTATCGAGGATAACAGGATAAAGTCATCTTTACTGAGGATAAAGTCATCTTACATAAAATAGCATACTTCTACATAAAGTAGTACATGATATGCCAGAAGGAGAAGGAGAAAAGCCCTAAGTCTCAATAAGAAACCATGGGACAGGAAAGGGGCTCATTGTGCGGGCCAGCCCGGTGGCCCATGGGTGTGTGTGCTCAAGGCTTGTCCTGGCCATTGCTGCTGGGAGGTGTGGGTCTCCTAGCAATTTTTTTTATATATTTTTATTTTTTTTATTAACATATAATGTATTATTTTCTCCAGGGGTACAGGTCTGTGAATCATCAGGCTTACAGATTTCATAGCACTCACCATAGCACATACCTTCTCCAGTGTCCATAACCCAATTTTTTATTAACCGTGGGGTCCCTTCTCTCCTTTGAGCCATTAGTCCTTCCTCCAACACATGAGAATTTCCTTGAGGTCTAGCAGTCTCTTGGCTGTACTTTCACAAGTTCCAAGAAGATAAAAATATGAGCTGATGGATGTGTTCGTTAACTAGATGGGAGGAATCTCCTGTGCACGTGTAGCAAATCATCACAATGTATACTTTAAATATCTCACAATATCATTTATCGATTATACGTCAGTAATGCTGTAAAAATACAAATTTCATCAATCCATGCCTTTTCTAAATCAAAGACAACACGTGACAGGTGTGGAGCTCAGTGAAAACGGACAGGGATCCCCACCTCCTACACAGTATATCCTCAGCTGGAAACTCCCTTTGTCCTGCAGCCTTTTGTTTTATAGAGTTAATTTTCAACTCTGCTCATTTGCTTAGTCTCAGATCCCACAGATGATTTTTCTTTAAGAAAGCAGCTTGTGGAGGTGCCTGTGTGGCTCAGTCAGTTAGGCATCTCTCTTCAGCTTGGGTGGTGATCCCAGGGTCTTGGGATTGAGTCCCACACTGGGTTCCCTGCTCTGTGGGAAGCCTGCTTCTCCCTCTCCCACTCTCCCTGCTTGTGCATGCTCTCTCTTTCTCTCTTTCTGTCAAATAAATAAAAATAAAATCTTAAGAAAGGAAAGGAAAAGTAAAGGAAAGAAGAGAAAAAAGCAAAGAGGAAAAAAAAGAAAAGAAAAGAAAGAAAAGAAGTGAGTTGGGTCCTTGCCCAGCTTTGTGGAACCTCAGCTGGTACAGGCCCAGGTCATAGTGAGCACTCAACAGTTGTTTTCTGAATGCATCACACTTAAATATAGGAATATGAGAATTGCTTATGTGGAAAGAAATGCTGGAGGAAGCACAGATTTTGAGCACCTTCGACGGCATGCGAAACAACTGAAGTACCCAGCAGGTAGTCTGAGCATCAGGTGGAAAAAGAGGGATCCTTCTTTCTTAGCTCTACCACATACTGATGAGTGGCAGTGAGCTATGTCCTTAATGGCTCTGGGCTTCAGCTTCCTTATCTGTAAGGTAGGGTTAAATAATACCCATCTAGGGGCACCAGGTGGCACGGTCAGTTAAGCACCTGACTCTTGGTTGTGGCCCACGTCATGATGTCAGTGTCATAAGACTGATCCCTGCTCTGGGTGCAACGCTCAGTGGGAAGTCTGCTTGAGGATCCTCTCTCTCCCTCTGCCCCCTCTCAAATAAATACATTAATTAAAAAAACAATTATGATGGTCTAATCTCTATACTGTTTTGTATAATGCAGACAACTGGAATTATACCTGGAACTTTGTGTGAGACCAAGCTCCATGAGTACCCAAAGTAAAGAAGAGATGTTTTTCGGCTTCTCAGGACTAGTACAATGTCCTATTTATAGTACTGCTGCTGGCAGGGAAATTCTTCCTTTAACCTGAGAGGAACTCTAAATTAAAAGGGAAAGATGTGCAATAAGGAATGAGCTCCCGGATTCTGAAGAGCCTACATTTCGGTAAATTTGTATACCCCATGCACAAAAAGGAGACGTTCTAGTGTGCCAGTAATTATCTGTGCCTTAGCGTAACTAGTGGGACTCCTCTCCTTCAGGCAACAGGAGCTTGGGAGCAGCACATGGGCTGCTCACACTGATGCCCCGTGGAATGCCAGTCTCCCAGGACGGGCCACAGACCACGTGGGGTCAGCTTGTGCACCCTCCTGCCCCGGACCCGGGACTCAGAGACACAGACACGTGCGACTCCACGCAATGCCGCACCCTGTCTTTATACCCGAGCCTGTTGTCCATTTGGCTGGATGTTCACATCAAGAAATCTACGTGCCTCAAGGCTGGATGTAAGGCTTGAACTAGCATCCCAGAGAAAAAAGGTCAGCACTTTGATACACAGCTTCCACAAAATGGAATTTTAATGAGCAGAAGCAAAACCCGATCTCCTCGCTCAGAAAGCAGATGTCTTTGTTCTTTTCATGTTTTAACACTTCACTAGCTCAACATCTCTCCTTTTATTCTGGTAACTCTCCACTAAGAACTAAGAGAGGCCGTCTGTGCCTCTCTGCCCTGTTTTCTCACCTAAGATGTTTAGATTTATGTGTTTTAGGAAACTCTTAGGAGAGGTGTTGTGAGGCACCAAGGTCTGTTGTTCCGGAATCCTTTTTTAGTGGGAAAACACTCAGATGCGACTGAATGACTCTAATTTGGTTGTGATGGGGGAACGTGTGGCTTTGGGTACATGATAATGACATGAACCCATGCGAGCCCTTGTGTTTTTGACTCATAGTGATGGGGAGGGGGCAAAGGAAGAGACATGGGAGCCAGAAAGCTCTGGAAGATTCCTCGGAGTTAAAGCCCAAACCTTTGATGTTTGCTTTCATCCTCTTTAAGAAAATATACTTGCCTTAGATTCCTACCTCTAAAAATAAAGCTTTTGTTTCTGCACAGTGCTTGATTGTTAAAACTCAGATTGCAAAGACAAAATTCGGGAAACTTTTTCTTCCCCATAAACAGATACATGTGGGCACTTCTGGGCCTCGTCCCAGGCTCCTTGAAGTTGCTGGGAGTCCACATGTGTGTGCGTGAGCAGTCCAGCATCACCTCCTGAGTGCAATCAGAGGGCAATATGGCATTTTAATGAGCTCTGTCAAAGTGTTATTGTATCCAAAGGCCAGAAAAATTTTAAGAAACATTTTTGTCTTTCTAACTCTTTTATCTGCTGCCAAAAGAGAGTGGAAAGATAGGTATTGAAGCCCTGTCCTCACTTTTCAGGCCAGGCTTCTTCTGTGCTTGGCTGATTCACTCAACTTCTTTCATGATGATGGAGGCCTGGTTCCAAGAGCAGACTCTCCCATTTCCAATGCTAACCCATTGCTCAGAAAGCAGAAGAAATGTTCTCATACAGCCTCTCCTTATGAACAGCAAAGATGTCTCCACAGTTACAAAATACTCTTATCTAATGGCTTGCAAGCCTTGTGCTGACATCCATGTTCTGTTCATGCTCTAACAGGATTTTGTCATAACAATGACAAACGCTGGGTTTGGGGAGAAATTTGAGTGTGCCAGAGACTGTCCTCTCTCAGGGTTGGGTATTTTCTGCACAGTCTAAGCCTGAATCAGAAGAACATCACAGATGCACGGTGCATTGGACACGGAGCACATGCATGCATTTAAATCACGTGTATCTTACTTTTTTACTGATGTAATTGTGAAATATGTTCCTTTTGCATTCATAATTAGGGGGTGGAACAGATGGTGAAGGCTTAGTTTAAAATAATCTGTCATTAAAATAACCTAGCCTACTGGTAATTCTTCACTCTAACTGGAGTGAGGTCATAGGAAAAGAGTTTGAGGTGATTTTTTTTTCTCTCTTCTGCACTGGAATGTGGAAGAAAGAACCACTAATCTGTGAGTGGTTATATACGTGAGAATTACTCCTCGAAGGGCACCATAGTAGGATTTCACTCTGTGAGATCTGGCTGCAGTGGACTATGCAGGAAAAAGAAAGAAAGCAGAGACAAAACTACTTTGACAAATATAAATCCATTTAGTACAATGCATTAAACATTAGTGTACCTTCAGTCATGAAGCTATAGTTAGTTTGATACCCTGCAAGGAAATAACCTCATCATTTGACAAATACTGTTAGAGGCCCTCAGCTTTTGGGGTTAAGAAACTGTGCCTTATACTTTATGTGTTACACTGATGTCAGGGGATATAAATTATAATTACAGGCATTACTATTCAGAGATGCTGTAGCTCCTGACTTCTGCATCCAAGCCTCCCTCCTGTATGTGTGTACCTCATAGACTTACCAGGATGTGACAAAGGAAATCTCCTATCAGCCCTGTCAGGATGGCTAAGAACTGGTTTTAGTAATAAGAAAACTGTCTTGATAAATCAGATACTAGCATGCCTTTAAAATGTCTATTTTACTGTTTCTTCTAAGATTTTGTTCTCCATCTGCTTTGAGGAAAGCAGATAGATTTCAGCATGGCTTTATAATAAATCTTCTCAAGGAGGGACTAGCATTAACATTTGTGTAGATTCTTTTTCATCTTAATCCAACCTTAGTTAATAATCAGAAAATTCTACATAGTGAGTAAGGAGATGTAATTAACCCTTTGACCCCAGAATCTTAATTGGTGCCTGTTGAAAACAGTGGGCAGTTAAAAAAAAAAATTAAAAAGTTGCCTGCAGTGTCAAAGAGCTTGGAATGTATGTAGTAGCTATCTTGAATAGAATTTTTAAAAATTCCACAGAACTTTGAGATTAATCACTTTTGGTTCCCAAGACTAGCAGATCGGATGTTTCCTTCCTCCTGCCACCTTTTAAGATGGAGACACACACATGAAACCACTATCAATGCTACTCTTAAGACTTCCCTAAGCAGCAGAACAGAACTAACTATGGATGGGGATTACCCTCAATCAGAAGGTGATGGCAGTGGCAAAGGCTGAAGGGCAGCCTCGCCAGTCTGCTGCTGACCCAAGTTCATATTCCATTTCCGTATTTGAAACATAATCAGATCTGAGTTTTGGACATTCATTTCACACTGTAGATACAATTGACATGATAAATATAAAGGTAAAAAATAAGTCTAGGGGCGCCTGGGTGGCTCAGTGGGTTAAAGCCTCTGCCTTCGGCTCAGGTCATGATCTCAGGGTCTTGGGAACGAGCCCCACACCAGGCTCTCTGCTCAGCGGGGAGCCTGCTTCCTCCTCTCTCTCTGCCTGCCTCTCTCCCTACTTGTAATCTGTCTGTCAAATAAATAAATAAAATCTTTAAAAAAAAATAAGTCTAACCAGGGTTTTTTGGTTTAGTTTAGTTTTTGTTTTTTGGTTTTTTGGGATATTTTGGTTTTGGGGATTTGGGTTTTGGTTTTTTTTTTGTTTTTTTGTTTTTTTGTTTTTAAACGTCTGTGATGACAACTAATCTGACGAGTTGTGTTCTTCCCACACCAAATTGGCTGTTATTTTTAATTGAATTGACTGGACGCTTTGTGTCATGTAGACATAGACTCATTTTAATCTCACCAGGAAATTGGAACATGTGTTGGAGCCTCTGCTTTGCCAAACAAAACTGGCCAGTTCTTAGATCGCTGCTGCTTAATAGCATCAGATGTTTAGCCTCCAGAATTTGTTTTTTCCTTGCTATCATGCCCAAACATCCTCTACTGTTTTAGTAAATACTTGAGATATGAACCTAATGTTACAAAATCACGATTGCTTTCAGTGAGAACGTAAAGGATGTATGTGGCTGGCAAATGGCCCACACTTAGTATTTTGGAGAACTACAAAAGAATCTAGTCTGACTCTGCTCTTGCAAATGTTAAGAGATATCCCAGGCTGTGTTAGACATCTGTGATATCAGCATCTGCAAATACTCTAATAGCTTCATGACCAGGACTCTTGGGGAAGATAATTTCCACCCCTCTTAGTCATTCTAGCATTTGTGATCTAAGGGAAGGAGCTTTGGGCTTGGAGGTAGAACTGGACTTACTAAGTCTGGTCTGAGCAATTGTTAGGTGTTGGCCAGATGAAGATGACTAAGACATTGCCCACTGTTGAGAAATTCAGTCTCCTTGGGAGTTGAATAAGCCAGTCAGGACCATCCAGTGTCATAAATGCTTGAACAGTATCATCAGGGTGTAGCAGATTTAATCCTAGCTTTGCCACCCGCTGACTGTATGATCGGGTCCAAGCACTGAACCTCTCTGTGCCTCAGTTTCCTCACCTGTAAAATGAGTGTTTAGAGGACAGGGGGTTATCTCTCTGCCAGGTCCATTAGTCCTTTCTTCTCTCAGTCAGCCTTTTGGTTGTCCTGTGTTCCCATAAAAGGTTCTCCTGTCTTCTGTCTCTCTCTGTCTCTCTAACCTGACAACAGCACTCTAAAGTGTGAGAAGATGGCTTGCAAAGCTCTCTTTCTGTGTATGCCAGGGCATGGCCATTGGGTTGAGTGGAAAACCTGTCCATGGGGAAGGCTTAAAGGAGTGGGAGGGAGGGTCTTAATCTTCGTGAGTCAGCCTCAGGAGATCTCTTAGGTGAGGTAAAGACAAGTGGAAACAGATCCTTCCCAAACTTCCACAAAAGAAACATCTGTCCCTTTGCACTGGTTCAAAGCAAGAGTCCACTCTTCCACACTCCACGCTTGAAAGGTTGGCTCTCACCAGGCTCCAGAGTGGGTGGCAGTGTGGTCAAAGGGAAGGAGCCCACTAAGCAGTGTTTTGTTCCTTGTCCCATAGCTGATTCCAGGAGAGAGATTACGTGGCAAGGTGACAAGTTAACCTCTTGTGGGAGTGACCTGTGAACTCTCTTGTCATCCCACTTCCTGTCTGTCTCCTGATAGTGGGATTCTGTCATCTGAACAATCATTCAAAATCGAGTGACGATTTTTAAGTCATAGGCTGCCTCTTAGCAAAGTTTCACTTCAGAAATGCTATGGCCATTTCTTTCCATTAAGTTACACAATCAGAGAACCTTCGTTTTAGTGGAGGCAGTCTTGTCATTAATTCCGACCACCACAGTTCAAATCCTGACTCCATCACTAACTAGAGAGGGGCACGTTGCCTACCTTCACCAAGCCTCAGTTTCCTTGTCTATAAAATATAGATCGTAATATAATTACCTCAAATGATACTTGTGAAAATTAAAAGAGATAACACATGCAAACTGCTTAGCGTGTATTGATTAATAAATGGACGATATCCTGACCAAAAGCTTGTCTATCATGAAATGTGTAATGTAATCATGTAATGTGACTTTGGAAATGTTTTCAGAACCTACCTAATCAGAGAAGGAGATTGGGGGCTACCCACAGTCTCTGACCAGTGGGGCTCTAAAAATGGGTCAGGAAGTATGGAAGCCAAATGTCATATCTCTGTGTGTGTGTGTGTGTGTGTGTGTGTAATGGAATCCAAATGTATATATTCCCATGTACATACATAAATATAATACATAAATATATATATTTCATATGTATGTTTAGAGCTCCAAAAAATACTCAGTATTTTAAGCAACTGAAATTATTGCTGGGATTTGAGATGGTCCATGTTTCTACCTGAATGTTACATGCTACTTCCACCTTTCCATATTTAAGAATTAGGTCATTGAGTGTTGCCACATGCTCTGTTCCCAATGTGGGTTTCCTATTTTTCCAAAACTCACAGCCTTTGGAGTTCCACTACTCTTGGAAACTTCTTTTTGTTTTAAGCAGTACTTGGGCCACTTACCTGGTTCAAGATAAATTACACAAAGCGGAACAAAAGACATAAAGAGGATGGAGGGTAGAAAATGCACTTGGATTGCAAGAATTTGAAACAAGTGTTCTCTCCATTTGAGTGGTACATTGCAGTTGGGAGTCCTTGATGATTGGCACCACTCGTCAAACTGACAACGCAACCCCCCATTTAGAAAGTGGACAAACGTCTCGGGAGTTAGAGATGATGCGTAGCTTCTTTCTCTGCCCACCCTCTTTCTTTTGTTTCCATTTCAGGAGCTGTAATAGAATCTAGATCTATCACAATAAAACTTAAGCATAGAGTTTTGCAAAAAAGGATTACAGTTTGTAAGATTTCAGCCTATAATCATTCACCCATAATGTATTGACTTTTCCTATTTGTTCTACCACAATAGGCACTGGGGGTGAGAAGGGTATAATCCTTTATTAATTAGCAAATTATTGATGTCCACAGTAGCTCAAGTGGTGATTTTACTTGCTCTTCATAGTGGGACCCGTTTTTGTTACAGTTTTTGTTACAGTTTCTCATTTTGTTACAGTTTCCATTCCTGTTCAGCTATTTAATGAAGAATCTGGCTGATTTAATCTTTTAAACTACTGAATCCAAAAAAAAAAATAATAAAGGCAATAGCTCATAAAATCATCCTGACCTGATTTTGTACATGAATATAATATATCTTGATCAGAACGACAGAGACACAGGCAGATCCTGAATTAAAGGAAAGCTCGTAGTCTTCGTTCAGACCTTTTGTTTGTTCATTTACAGGGCAATGGTAGAATACCTTAGGACTTTTGTTAACCATGAAGAAAAACAGGGTCTTAAATTCAGTATGTGTTGCTTTGTGTCACATGCCCTGTTAATTAAATCTCCATCATATGTTTATTAACTTAATTATATATTTTTTTTCCACAGTCCCTGGATGGCTTTGTATTTGCACTAAATCAAGAAGGAAAATTTTTGTACATTTCCGAAACCGTCTCCATCTACTTAGGCCTCTCACAAGTAAGTAAAATGACAATTTAGATTCTTCACGGGGATTGTGAAGCCTCCTTCTGCCTTGTGTTTTTCCCTCTCCAATAGATATTCTGTTTAGCATGAATTATCAAATTTATTCTTTAATGCCTCTACTTGTCTCTTCTCACAAAGTCAGTGGGAAAATTCTGTCCGTTCGGAACGTTCGGAACAAACTTGTGCTCCAAAACTTTAGTTCCCCCTCCCCCCAAGGATCATTATTAATTTATTGAGAACAAATGAAGTTTCTTCCCTCCGTTGTTTTGAACTTTGAAACCTCTGTGCCCGGTAGAAGAGGGACACACTAATGGTGCTTCCCTTGTGTCCTATTACTGGATGTTTATGGAGTACCCTGCATTATCCTGGGAGCTGACACAATGACAGGGAGTCATTTGGAGTCAAGAAATGCTGAAAGAGACCATTAAAATGTGTTGCAGGGAAGGTTCCAGCAAGGATATATTTTGCTGCCTTTGCAAATGCTTCCTAATGCTGAAAGACAATTTCATAAAATAAGATAGCCTTTCATGATGTGCAGTTTAATTACTCGCACGTGTCCGTCAGAGGTTGAAAGAAAAGAAGATGGAGGCAGCTGGGGCAAGGGACAAGATCCTAGATGTTATTTCCTGATATTCCCCCCGGAACACACAAATTTTACTTCCGTCGGATTCGGGGACACGGGCTACATCTACAGAATGTCAAAATCCCCTGAAGAAAAGTTTTCAATTCCACTAATTATCCAGATGTGGTGGTCCCCCCCCCCCGTAAAAATGCTGAACATCTGGATATCTGCCCCCACACAGGTGATTGACGGAGTTTGACCCTTTTCATCTGGTGGTTTGGCATGAGGAGAACACAGCCTTGGTGGGAGGGATTTTGTATGTATGTGATGATCTGCCAAGTTGGATAATCTACTTCTCATTCAGTTGTCCCTTGGAGCTAAAGATGGAGATAAGATTTGTCTCTCTCCTCTTAAGCAAGACCCACCCCAGACTCACTGCTTCCGAAAGTTGGCACCCCTCTAAGGAGGCATCCAGCATGGCTGGAACATTTTGGCTGTTAGTGAGCTTGCTGGGTAAGAGCTAAATCAAGAAAGACATTGGGAAATAAGAAAGATATTTGGCATTTGAGGAGGGTTGGAGAAGGAGGAGAAATGCTGCCAAATTTGATTATTTACTGTTGAGAATCCAAGCAAGGGTCCATTAACTCTTCCTTGAAGAACACGCAAGCTATTGGCTATAGTTTATAGAGAAATTCTCTTGCATGTGGGTTTTAGCAAACCAAATGATGGAAACAGGGCTATGGTTAACTCGTCAGTATTCTTTCATCTTGTTGAAATCTCTGGTTTTGTCGTAGCCTTTCATAGATTTTAATCCTTGTCTTAATCTGTTTGGGATGGAGTTTTTGAGAATCTCCAGTTTGGAAATGGGCGCACCGCCATGTTCGTTCACACTGCTCAGAACTGGAAACACCACTGTTTGTTGTTCTGCAATGTCCATATTCATCTGTTTTACGCAGAATATCCAACAAAGTTTAATAAGCCAGTGAAGAAGAAGGATGAATAATTAGTTTAAGCAGGTAAATGCTAATTAGGGAACTCCTGAAAAGCATCCATTATATACTAGCTCAAAACACATTTTACAGCCCTGGTTAGTGGTGTAATCCAAATTCTGTCAAGGCAACTGCATTTTCTGTAATTGAGATGTGTATGTTTGCTTTGCATAACAGATGGCTCTGTATGCTTAGACTGATAGCTAGGAAAATAATAATTGCATTATTCTGGCCAAAAGAATATTAGCTCTTGGGTTTTGGCCATTTCAGTCAGTCCTCCTGCCAGCACAGCATATGCACATATATGGATTGGATTTTCAAGGAAATTGATGCATCTGGAATAGTGTGGCCATCTGAAATATCATCTGTTCAAGAAAAATTTGGCTTTAACCCTGTGCTGGTTTCTCCTTAAAAGCAGTATATTTCACTGCTTTTCTACTGTAACATTAAGTCAATCTTTTCTTAAAATCTGAGACAAATAATTGAGGTTTCTGCAGAATAAAGCAGCTGTGTAGACATGGAACAGTAGCTGGCACCTTCTGGGCAGTCATTCCCTGCTATTTTATGTGATGGGTTTTAAAGTGTGTATCAATAGTCAGCATCTTGACTTGCCCGGGAGCAAACGCTGGCCCCAGTGTCTCTCACCCTCCATGGTACATGTGTTTAGTGTCCCTAGCAAGGGTGGGACATGCAGGTGAAATCTATGAGGTACAGAGGGCTTCATTTGGAAGTGATGAAGGCTAAGTCACTAGGAAGTGATTTGCGTATGCCGATGTAGGTGTTCAGCGTTCGAAACCAAAGTTTATGAGTACTTCCGGGTTGACGTGAAAATAATCCAATTAAGGGCACGGGATGTTTTTAAATGCCTAAAGAATGAGAAGGAAAAAAAAAATCTATGCCAATACTCTGGGAAAGGATTTCCAACCCAGTAAATGTTATGTTCTAAGTCCTAATAGGATCCTTGACACTCAACCCTTTTCAAGTTTCTTCAGTGTCCTCTGGCACTTGTCGGGGTACAGGGTCCTCATGGGGGATGTGTTATGTAAAATGTGCTCAAAGTTATTCAATTAAGTACATACTTAATCTTTTACACACACACCCTTAATTGAATGCAAACCAAACACTCTGTTTGTGTCCTACAACTTTGGCTCAGAAGTTATTCCATCAAATTCTAGACAGAGATAAGGAGTCTATGAAATTATGGTCCCTTGGTTCCTTCTTAAATAGTTTTGTTAAATAAAGACCAAGCATAACTCATATCATCAAAGACTTACCCAGCGAAACTGTTGAGGAATATTGTGAGCACGTCAGCTTGTTAGAGTGTAGTTATATCTGCCTTTGTAACTCTCAAAATATTCCTTCCTCAGTTTTATTTTCCTTCAACATGTAAATAAATATGGTGGCTTTAAAGTGGCTTATGTTCAGGAAAGAATTAGGATGATATTTTGACTTGTGAGAAAACTAAGTAGAGAAACTTCTACTGAGCTCTGTTGGCATGGTGTGAATATAGAGACAGAGCAGATTTCTTCCCTACCCTCTGTTGAGTGTAACAGCTCCTGGTGTCCAGTGCATGCATGTGGCGGTTATTCTCTCTGAAGTATTTTCATATTGTCATGATGATGGGAGGGAAGGGATCTGTGATGAGGTTCAAACCGCCTTGGGCAGCCCTTTTGACTTTGCCAGAGATATATATTTCATTCAACATCCAAGATGGGGTTTCAGGTTATAGAAATATGCACTGTTGGCTCGCTTCCCTAGGTAAAGATGATTCCCAACTACTCACTGTGAAGACATCTTAAAGAAAGAGCCCCAGATAGTGATACTGAGTTTGATTTGTGTGGGGATTAAATGCCTTATATACGTGGTGATAACATTCAGAGCTGTTAAAAACTAACTCTATTTTGTAGCTGTCATGGAATAAACATAAGTGGAAATGAAGAAAGAAAACAGTGTATTCCCTAGCACTGAAAATGTAGTAATGATACATAGTAGGATTTTAAGAAATCTCTTCCGGGTTGTAAGGGACATAATCACCAAAGGATCCAAAGGAGACTTTTTATGATAAATAAAAAAAATTTCTAGTTTGATATAGGACTTAGAGAAATAGTCATTCATTGGCTTATACCCTCCTGTTTCCATAAATGCATAGAATAATGCATAAATAAAAAATAATAGCACAAAAAAATAAAAAAAAATAATTGCACAATATAGCCACGGTATAAGGAAAGAAAAGGTAAAATTAAGTCATTTTTTTTTACCCCATAGTAGACAAACCACAATAGAGGCTCTAAAAAAGGATATAAATAGTCTGATAAAGCCTCATATTTAGCAGTGAGCTCCCTGGTAACCAAAGCAAAAAAGGAAATACAGCCATTCTTCAAAAAATAAGGAAGCATTGCTTCTTAAGGAAAGCAAAGTTTTTCTGGGGCTGCAGTATAAAAATATATCTCAAATATAATCTCTGTAGAGGTCAATATATGGATTATGACATACTGATTTGCTTCTGTTGGAGTTCATATTCAGAGCAAAGCTGTATTGACCATGTAACCAATATGAATGAACATATTGCAAATCTCATAAGCAGACAGGAGACTCTTCCCCCTCCCCAGACGTTGGTGTGCTGAAGATCATTCTGCGAGTCATTTTCTGACATCCAGGCCTCATAATAGCTTTGACTAGTTTGATGGTTTATGTGCTTGTATAAATCAGCTTTCCCTCATCCATACACAAACCCTGCATTTTCTCTTAACTACTGATGAGAAGTCTAACGGTACAGTTGCTGGAGGCAGAGGACATGGGTCTCAGTTAAACAGAGGATAAAAAAGGACTTGTAGTTTTTGAAAACATTTTTCTTTGAAAGTGGGGTGAGAAATGATGATTCTGAGGCACACCTGTGCCAGCAAAATGGTTTCAATTTAACATAGAGTCTTATTTAAAATAAAATAGGATCTAGAGCAAACTGGGAAATTAACAGAGTTTTACACTGTGATATCATTAGAAAATACCCTGCAGCCAGCTAACCACTCTCTTGAGATGCTTCCTAATCTCGCCCCAACTGCCTCCAGTGCCAGCTTGCCCGACACTTCTCACCCAGTCCCCATCCTGGTGGAAGATACACCCTTGTTGTCGTAAGCCCTCCGGAAAGTAGCCGCAGACAAGC